>NC_133330.1:200490021-200776488 GCF_042186555.1 Aquarana catesbeiana | reverse complement strand
AGTCACTCACCCTGAATAAGCATGCAGATCAACAAAATCAGAAGTTGTGATCAAATCAGATGTAACAGGGTCACCAGGACAGCCAGGAACATAACATATGCAAAATACCCTTGTTGCTTATAAAAGCAGAGGGGTTACAAGAACCAGTTATACCTGCTTCATTTGTGTTAGACCTATTTCTCTCTAGAGTTTTCTCACTCTTAAAAAAAAAAAAAAAAAAAAAAAAAAAGGTTTTCTCACTCCAACTATTTGATTGGCATGCTTCACCTGCCCCCTGTTCCTTACCATCTGGTACAATATTTCTGATTCCATTGAGACGACAAACTGATAACTATGAAGGGAAATGGATGCAAGTATTGCTCTTGTAAAACACTGACTGCTAGTACATATGCCAAAACACCAACTAGTAAATATTTCATTACCCAAGGTGAGAATGTGGTTGTTTTGCCAGGTGAAATATATAATTACTACGAGAAGGTAGTAATCATCATTCAACAGATCTTAAACAATTATTAAACAAACAAAAAAAAAGCACAGGCAAGGATATGTGCACCTACTGCGAGTACCAATATTTTTTTTTATAACAACAGAAACTGAAGAATAATGAAGTTGTCCACAGTAGGAATTCTTTTTTTTTTTCCTAACCCCAACCCAAAACTAATAGCTGCACTCTGGTTGGTACATTCACCTTAGTGTGCACTAATATGTAAAAGACCCAATAGAAAGGCATACACATGGAATACCATCCATTATGACAATTAGCAGAATCATTGCAAAACTAGTATTTTCCACATTCAGTACTAGAGAGTGTCCCTGTAATGTCACCATATCCCCAGATCAGTTCCTATAAATATATGCCCCATTGCCCTACTCACTAGTACTGTAAAAATACCACTACCCTCCAAAACCTTATCTTGGCACTATGGTGTCCCTGGAAGAGCGTGTCTCCATCACTGTGTCATGTCCCTTGGATATCATGCTTTCACCCACAACTCAACCCACTAAGTTCTGTGCAAATACCACTATCCTCATTTTTATCCAAGCACCAAAATGACAAATCCTACCCAGTTAGTTCTCCAGGACAGGAAATTAAGTTACATCTTTGCAATGGGATACAGACAGCAAAAAAAAAAAAAAAAAAAATAATAATAGTAATAATAATAATAATAAAATAATATATGAGATTTCTGACTTTAAATGACTTTAACATGATTCTTTAATCATAGTACAGTGAAACCATTCATAGGAGCAAGTGATGTCATGAAGTAAAAAATGTGGGTATAATTTACAATTTATTTGTCATTTCAGTTGCACGACTGCATTGACTTGGGTTGGCAAGAATTGTGTAAAAATGCAGACCTCCTGCATTTTTACGCAATGTATCACACCTCACTGTATATCGTTGCAATTTGCTTCAATTCATAGGCTTGAATGAAGTGTCAAGTAAAAATAAAAAATAAAAATAGATAACAGCGTGATGTATTGTAACAAAACATCGCACTGCCCCTGCACAATGTATACCAACGCATATGTGTTTTAGGACACAGGTTGATTTGAAAGAGCCCTAAAGAATGAATTAAAAAATGATAAGAGGACAATAGTCAGAATGCTTTCTCATAATAAATATCTCAACTCACATAGAAAAAAACTGTCCAGCCAAAATTAATTCTTTTCATTTTAGTATGGAGGGTTAGAACCACATCAGGTTTATAATGTATCCCTGCTAGAGGGATTCACCCTTTCTATATGTCTTGGTGACCACTAGGAGGAGAATCTTCCAATGGAGACATTTTCCTCCTTTGACAACTGTTAGGGATAATTAAGGGTGTACCAAGGCATGATTCACCCCCCTTGGTCAGGTTCATTTGTGTAGAATGGTTACTCCTAACTGCACCCGGGACCACCTGAAGAGGTTGTCCTGGGCATGATTCACTTGTGGTCCAGTATGGTTCGCTTTAGTGTGAGTGCCAATCGTGTCTAAGTAAAGAACTCTCCATAGATCACTGAGTACAGAAGCAGGGATCACTGTGGTGCAGTTGCCAGAGGCAATGATGCAAGTGTGCTCAGGAACACTTCTTTACAGCCAAGTGTGATTTCAGACCAACAGGAGGAACGGAGGGGGGGGGGGGGGGACAATCAACTTGGGTACAGTTCAGCTAAACCATGCCGATTGAAAGGTGCCATTTACTGGTGTACTCACAGTTTCCTTTTGTGGCTATAGAACAAAAAGTAAAACAGAAATTTCTCGAAAGGGACAAAGATGGCAAAAAATAAAAATAAAAATGTATAGGGGTTGTAAAATTTCTCTGCTTTACCTAAATTAAAGTTTTGGCTTTAGATATACTCCAATGCCACGCACATGATAGTTTAAATATGGTTGGAAGTAATTCCTTGTGATCTTTTTACTTCTATAAAACAAATTATTCATTTATAAAGTTTGCACTTCTTATAGAACACTTAAAAAAAAAAAAAACCTCTAGATATGCTCAGGACATTAGGAACTCTTTGGTATTGGCTCATGAATACTACATTTCTTATAACAGACTGCATATAAAAATTCTACATGAAAAAAAAAAAAAAAAGACAGAAAAAATACCAAAATTAGAAAAAGTGGCTATATAAAAAAAAAAAAAAAAAAAAAAAAAAAAAAAAAAAAAAAAGCACAAAGCTAGTTTATTCTCAAGATTTTGCATAGTTTTACAGGCAACTGTATTTCATAAAAAAAGTGCAAAGATAATTGGTATGTGGTACCCCTCAACCAATCAGAAATCTTTCTCATTAGTCTACAAATCTGCTGGATGGCAATACTTTGTTGCCAAGGTCTACTGCACATCAAAAGTTTTCGCAGAAATCAAATAAAGCCTGAAGCAAGACGGGACATTGATTTTTACGTGCCTCATTAAAGCTTTGCTTTTGCTAAAGAGAATTTGACATAATTATTAATCAAGCTTATTGTTTTCTTCTCACTTTCTATTTGTGCGATACGCTCACTGCTTTTCCTGAAAGCCTACACAGAATTTGAAGTAAAATTTCAGGTACCTACTGACACCAGTGAGCTACTTAAAAAACAAAACAAAAAAAAAAAAGAAATTAGTCAGTTGGATAGAAGTGCTGGCAAGGCAAAAATAAATATAACTAAGTGTATCCAAACCCATGAACAAAAAATGTAATATTGCAGCTTACCCGTCCTTCGATATAGGAGGCTGCATTTGTTTTCTTTTTTTTTTTCATGCTTTTTTGCACTTAGTGATTTGGCCAGTAAGTCTAATATTTAAACTTCCTTTAAGGCGGAACTCAAGGCACAGATACTTACCTCGCTGGCACCAGCATCTAGAGCTTCTTTCAGGTGCCGATCTTTGGCCATCTTGATTGACCGACGTGGGAGTGACATCATCCCGCAACAATGTATGCGCAGCTCAATGTACACTCTACAGGGGATTGCGAACAGGCGGGTAAGTGCATTTTATTGCATGTTTCTTCTGCAATAAAAAGCCTGCCTATTTCCAGTTTTTTACTTTAGTTCCACTTTAACATCAAGCTGTCCAGAAAAAATGTCAGAGGGTTAAATCGATTTAACACTGACAGGAGTGCTTGCAATGGTCAGCTTTTAGCTACAACTTTTATACCAAAAGGGAAAAAAAAAAAAAAAGTTGCCATAACTGCTTAAATTGGTAGCAAAAACAAAATATAACCAGGTCCCCTGCAAGTTAATGCCATAATGTGCTAGTATGCACTACATACTAGCATATTATGGCAGAGTTACCTTTTAAACAGAGACCTCCAGTAGCATGTGTTCACCGATCTCAATGCTTCTATCTTCATCTCGTCTTCCTTTCGGGTTCACACGCTCTTACTGTTTAAATGGCCAGGCAGTGATGACGTCACTCCTGCACACGCACACAGGAGTCATGACTCAGCACAGCACTTTCTGCATCAACTGCACACTCAGTGTTCCCTGAATGTAGCGTGCACGGCGCATGTGCTGGTGACATCATCAGCAGGTGTGAATATCTCCTAAACAGCATACGTTCAGGAGATATTTCCTGAATATAATATTATATTATATATTTTTTTACTACAGCTTTAAAAGGTGTAGGCAGAGGCTCAGCTTTAAATTGTTAGTCAAGTCCATCTAATTCTTCTAGTCTAACACTACCCTCTCCCCAGACCTAACAATGCTGCTGTCCAGATGTGTCCCTATTGCTTCTCCATCCAGAGTGAAGCCACCCCAAGACAGAAGTGTGTTACCAGCACGATCACTGAGTGAAAATAGAGAGATGACTACGCTCACTCCCTGTACTGTATTCTGTGTCAAAACAGTGTTGTCACCCTATTACAAGAACTGTGTTAGGACTACAGAATATACCCCCCTCTTTATAACATAAGAGGTGTTCTGTAGCTCACAGGGGACCTGGGCAGAGCTGATAAGACAGTTGCAGAGCACACAAAAATTACAAGCTCGCTAGATTTCTGGCAGTAACAACAGGTTATTTTTTTTGCACTTCTAATTATTGGAGAGATAAGTAGACAACACTTCCAATGGTAAAGACTGTAGGTGAACAAATATAATCCGCCCAAAAAAATCTGTCCTACCACCACTGCGTTGTAAATGGAAAGAATAAAAAGATAAAATAAAAGCTGCCACTTAAAATAGTGAATATATAAAAACTGAATTTCCCCCTAAGGTAGAGATGGAATAGTGGCGCTGGCCCTAATACTTGTGGGATAAACACTAGTGACAATATAGTGCTAAGATTATACTCTAAGCAATACTAAAAATACAGCAATGTGTGTAGTGGATAACACCTCTACTTCCACATCTTAGTGTGAATGAACACATGCCATATAGTGACTCAATTATTGTATAAACCCTTAATGAGAGTAACACAAAAACCAAAAAAAACGAATAGACAGTGATGATGTCACATAACATAACTCAAAAAAAAAGTGAAACATCAATATTGTTGACACCCCGTGATAAATATGTGTACTGGTGTCAAACTCTCAGCACACAAGAAATCTCAAAGCATAAATTATATAAAAAACTGAAGAAAAACTGAAAAGAAGAAAAAAAAAACAGGATATAGTGAAATATAAAATGTGCAAAAAATACAAAAAAAAAAAAAAAAAAAAAAATAATGAGAAGTGAAAGTCCACATATGATGTGAAAAATGAGAAGGCAATTCCAAAAATAAAAGTGCCTCCACTCGACAGTGCTGCAAATCCAAGTGTCCACCACACCTCAGTGACGTGATTCCAATCTCTTAGTGCGTCCCATTTCATTTCGTGCAATTCCTCCTTTGTAGTGTATCTCTTGTGGTGTCCCTGTGGATTGTTCTATGTGGGACGCACTAAGAGATTACTGAAGGTGCGGATTGCTGAGCATTTAGCGAATATTAAAAAAGGTTTCCAATATCACAGTGTGTCTCTCCATTTTAAGGAGAAGCACAATCAGGATCCAAGCCTTTTACAGTTTTGTGGTCTTGATGTGGTTCATCAATCCTGGAGAGGCTCAAATTGGGTTAGGGATCTCTCCCAGAGAGAAACCCAATGGATCTTCCTCCTCAAAAGTTTATTCCCTAGAGGAATGAACATTGAGCTGGATCTGAATTGCTTTATTAGTTATTTTTAGTTAGTTTGTAATGGTTTAGTTCAGATCTAGCTGTTTAACCTACTAAATGACAGTTATTAACTAAATTTACCCCTTCTGGGAACTATATATAGGTGTAGAGATGAGATTCCTGCCCCAAGTTATAATGTTCAGCCGATGCAAGCTCTATTTTGAGATTGACAATGATATTTTAATGTATTAATTATTTTTATTTATTCCTATTTCTAGTTAATCCGTAGTTTTTGACTGCGGCTTATTGATTCTGATCATGTGGGATTCAGTGTTTCAGTCGCATCTGGTATCACTATGAATTGTTCTTGTATTTAATTTTTTATTTTCAGTTATTTATTTGCATGTTTTTTAATTATTATTACATACATTGGCATTTTGTAGCCATAAAGGCTCTGGCCCGTTTGTATTTTATAAAGATTAGAATTATATTTATCTGATCATGTGGGATTCAGTGTTTCAGTTGCATCTGAATTCACTATGATTGGCTTTTGCATTGAACTTTTTAATTTTCATTTATTTATTTGTATGTTTTTTTAATTGTTTTACATGCATTGGCATTTTGAAGCCATAAAGGCCTTGGCCCTTTTGTATTTTATAAAGATTAGAATTACATTCATCTACCTGAGGTTAATGAGGAATTGTTCTGTGTTAAATCATGAACACGGGGACACAGGGAGCGTGTAGACACATAGCGATTGACGCCCGTCCACCTGAGCTGTCAATTAGCATAAATTCGTGATTGCCATGCCGAGTAGCCAACCCCATGACTAGGTCCCAGTGACAAAACATGTCGGGGCGTGGTTACACGCCAATCTCATACGTGAGTTAGAAGGGAGAGTGAAGGAGGAAAGAGAGACGGGCACGGAGTGAGGGTTAGTGTATGGGCGCGGAGGACTGTCTGCTGTGGGCTGGTGAGGCTATCATCGGCATTCATACTCCCTGGGTCCGCCGTGGCCATGTACTGTTGAAACACTGTCTGCTGCATGTTTCGCTGTGATGTTATCTGGCTGCCATGTATCGATCTGCCCATTGATTTTATTTACCACGTGAGTGTATTAGCGTTTGTTTTGGTTTTGAATAAATCCTTTTAAAACAGTACTACACTATTGGAGCATTTCTTCTCATCCTTTATGGGAAACATCATCCTAAGGAGAGAGTCTGGAATATATAGCGGTGGATAACAGTGGTCGCTGTTTAACCCCTATAAGAGTGGGTTGAGGCTTATTTTGGCCAAACACGAGAGTGGGAGGCCTTTACAGCTGGTGAGTTTGAAATTCACAAGGGAGTGGAATCAGGTCACTGAGGTGTGGTGGACACTTGGATTTGCAGCACTGTTGAGTGGAGACACTTTTATTTTTGGAATTGCCTTCTCATTTTTCACATCATATGTGGACTTTCACTTCTCTTTTTTTTTTTTGCACATTTTATATTTCACTATATCCTGTTTTTTTTAATCTTTTTTTCAGTTTTTCTTCAGTTTTTTATATAATTTATGCTTTGAGATTTCTTGTGTGCTAAGAGTTTGACACCAGTACACATATTTATCACGGGGTGTCAACAATATTGATGTTTCACATGTATTTTGAGTTATGTTATGTGACATCATCACTGTCTATTCAGTTTTTTTGGTTTTTGTGTTACTCTCATTAAGGGTTTATACATTAATTGAGTCACTATATGGCATGTGTTAATTCACATTAAGATGTGGACGTAGAGGTGTTATCCACTACACTCATTGCTGTATTTTTAGTATTGCTTAGAGTATAATCTTAGCACTATAACGTCACTAGTGTTTATCCCACAAGTATTAGGGCCAGCGTCACTAACACTTCCAATGGTATAGAACAGACCAAAAAAGTAAAAAAAAAAAAAAAGTAAGTTCATTGTAAGAGTTTACATACACTTTAAGAAGAAAATATTCATTTCTGCTAGAAGGGACTGCTTTCTCTTCACATAAGTGGAGTTGCACTTTAATATTCTACATTTTGGCAATGTTCTGTTAGCCGTGGAGACTTTCAATACGGTCTGCAGCAACACAATCAATACTCACTTCACACTGCTCAGCTCTCAGAATAACACACAGACAAATATGCACACAATGGATTTCCTGAGTGTGAAGGCTGGAGGTTCCCCACTTTTAGATCCCAAGCCGGACCTTCATCTTCTCATACACCACATAGCTGATACTGACAGCGGGGAGTACTTTCAGGAAGTTTGGAGCTATTCCTCTGTACAGGCCCAAAAATCCTTCCTTAGCGATAATCTTGCGGAAGAGGCCTCCCATGCTAAGTTGAGGTGCGCCTTCTACAGATGCTGCAAAAGATGGAAGGAAATTCTTAGAGCAATGGAAATTACGGAAAACCACTCTTAAAGTTGCCCATTTAAAAGGAGTCCCAATTCCCACCATAAAATGTTTTACTTCAGTGATTTGGCAACAATTTCCACATCCAGAAATATAATTGAAAACAATCAACACATATCATTGACTTCATGGCAACAAGATGATTGGATTAGAGCTACACAGCCCACAACTTTCCACAACTCACTTATCGGGACAATGAACAGTTTATGACACCACCAACGTGTTTGGACTAGCTTGACCCTTGTGGGTACTTATTTGAGCTGGTAAACCAAGTTGGATAAATGATGGAGTGTGTTCAACTGAATGTGATAAACTACGATTATACAGGCAAAATGTAATAAATGAAACAAGTTGATTTAAAAAAAAAAAAAAAAAAAGAAAAGAAAAGGAAAAAAAGAAAAAAAGGAAGACGTGTTACTCCATTGAACTTCCCCTAACTGCTGAGCTGCTCTGTTCTCCTTGTTGAAGGCTAAAACATGAGAAAGCAAAGCCCTGCCACTTCTAAAATGGCTCCCTCCATACAGAGGCAGTGCAGAACAAAGCAGGTATGGTAAGTAGCGAGTAATAAGGGAAAGACAGCTGGATCGGCGCATGGATACCACAGGCAACACGGTGACCAGGCCTTTGCCCCCTGCCTGCCTTTTCTTGGGCACAACTTCCAGAGATCAGTTGCTCTTTAATGTGCCAAATGTGTCATGTGCCTTTAAATAGGATAAATCTATTGTGTGTACAAAACTTTGTGGAATTTTATTTTTTTTAATGAAATTCATTATTCCTGTAACATGATGAAATGGGTAATTACGCCACATTGCTTTATAAATAGGTAAAAAATTGGCTCTTAAAAATGTATTTTTCGCAGATTATTATTATGCCAGATAACACATCCAAATTTTAAAATTGAGTTGCCAGAGTGTAGACCCTAGTTATGATTTTGGCACAATGGCTTTATTTTATAAATTGTTTTTACAGTGGACATGCATACATAATTTTAAAGGTAAACTGCTGAAATGAATTGGCAAAGCTACAGTACATCCCTACATAGGATACAGGATTGTGGTTTTCTGAATTGTTCATACTTTCATCCCCCTATTAGAGAGATCTTCCACCATTCCTGAGCTTTTCATTACAGCAAGCTGGTTGTCAGGGAAATACCCATAACATTTTGGCCTAACAAATAATTCTGTTTGGGTAAAGAGAAAGCGTGCCAGCTTGGCAACATGAAGGACAAAGATCTCTGGACTGTGAGCATGAGCTTAAAGTGGTTGTAAACCCTTACAAATACCAAGTGAAGTGACTGGCCTCAGGTGATACACAGAAATTAAACAAATCCTCCAAAATAAGTTGTACCCGTTTATCTAAAGCCGTCTTTCCCCTACATTCAAAGTGCTGGCTTTACACAGGATCTCTCAGCTCTGAAAAGCAGGGGGCAGGGAGCTAAAGTTATATCAGTAAGGAGAGCTCTGAGAGCTGATTGACAGGAAAGGACACACCCTCCTTCACACAGGAACAGAGCCGGGGCTGCCAATCAGATGGAGATCCCTCCTCTGTCACCATTTTTCTCTTGGTGTCAGGAAAACTTGTCTGAAGTGACTCATGCTTATAGCAGAGGAACGAGGCAGTGGACAGAAATGACACGCTGTGCTTTTGAACTGAGATAAGCACACACTATAGAGGGGTATGCTTTGTTCACATTTCACATCTGAGGTTTACAACCACTTTATGTGTAGTCCATTGTTATACTTGCAGTATACCGATCAAGAGATGTAGCCTACCTGTCCTATTCCCAGAGTTCTTCTTTAAAAGCTAAACTCCAGGTAGATATCAAACACCAATTAAGGCAGGTACATTTTAGTAAAAATATTTTAAATGCTACTAATTTAAGTGCCTAAAAACTGTCTTGATATCAGTTGTTTTTTAATACATTGTACAGCAGCACTGCCGAGTGGATTAAAAGACAACAAAGCTCAAGATAGAAGTAAGCGACAGTTCCAGTAACCAAATCAGGCCTGCAGTGCACATGTGCTGACAACAGAGTGAGTAGAGTTATGACTTTGCACTGTGGTGCTGCTCCCTCTTTGTCCAATCAGCAGGCTAGGATTGGTCTTTGTATACAAAAGATACGCTGCGCTAAGGTGAAAATGTCAATCTGGAGATCATTAATGCATATGAGGTATACTGAAAATACTGCATAAGCGGCTTATCCAGCTACAGCAAGGCACAAAGGATATATGTATATAAAAAAAAAAAAAAAATTATTTTTTTTTTTTAGTTATTATAAGGTGCAATGTGTAAATAATATACTAGATGTATACCATTAGAATAAGAGTAGCGCTGATTAAACTACTAACTGTATATATAATGAATGAAAAATTATTTATATAATCTGAAATTTACCGTGTAAAAAATATATAAATATCATCACAGTGATAAGTGCAAAAAATACAACAAAGTGCCACACAATGAGTGTGAATATCAAATCCAAGATGTGATACGTGGTTATTAAAGTCCAATTTATGAAAGAAATGCACATAAAGTCCATAAAAACAGTTCATAAAAACAGTTCATAAAAAATCCAATGTGCGTGCATTAATCTTAGTGCTTAGTGCTCAGAATTCCATGCTCAAGTGCCATCCAGTGACCCCCGGGGACAGCCGCTCACCTCAGAGCGTGCGACTCAGCTGTGAGACTGAATCTAAACACGCTTATGAGCCATCCCACGGCTCAGTGATGGAATCCAGATACACAGTTTTCAGCAG
Organism: Aquarana catesbeiana; assembly: GCF_042186555.1. Lineage (NCBI taxonomy): Eukaryota > Metazoa > Chordata > Amphibia > Anura > Ranidae > Aquarana > Aquarana catesbeiana. The sequence continues at coordinate 200,765,747 of NC_133330.1, read as the reverse complement.
CAGCTCCACAGTTAGGAATAAAGGAAAAATAGGATTTTTTTAAAACAGCTTACCTGTAAAATCCTTTTCTTTCGATGGACATCACGGGACACAGAGCCTCAGTAATTACTGATGGGTTATATAGGTATCACTGGTGATTGGACACTGGCACACCCTAAGCAGGAAGTTCAACCCCCTATATAATCCCTCCCCCTTGCAGGGATACCTCAGTTTTGTAGCCAAGCAATATAAGTGTATTAGAAGAGGGACCTCTGTGTCCCGTGATGTCCATCGAAAGAAAAGGATTTTACAGGTAAGCTGTTTTAAAAAATCCTATTTTCTTTCTCGAACATCACGGGACACAGAGCCTCAGTAATTACTGATGGGATGTCCCAGAGCAATGCTATCTGAGGGGGGGGGGGGGGGGGGGGAACCACAACCAAGTAGGGTGCAATCAGACCTGAGGACCCTGTACCGCTGCCTGCAGCACACTACGCCCAAAGGCGATATCCTCATGCCTTCTCACATCCACCTGATAGAATCTGGTGAATGTATGGACTGAAGACCAGGTTGCGGCCTTGCAGATCTGAGCCATAGAGGCCCGATGATGCACTGCCCAAGAAGCACCAATAGCCCTTGTGGAATGTGCCCTGATCTGAAACGGAGGAATCCTCTGTTTCAAACCGTAAGCTTGAATGATCAATTGTCGAATCCATTTAGAAATGGTAGCTTTTGATGCTGCTTGTCCTCTACCGTCTGGCAGCACAAACAAAATATCTGTTTTGCGAATCTGAGCAGTCGCTTCCAGATAGGCCTTAACTGCTCTCACTACATCCAAAGAATGTAGTGATCTTTCTTCCGGAGAACAGGGATCTGGAAAAAAGGAAGAACAATGTCTTGGTTTAGATGAAAATCTGAAACCACCTTCGGTAAAAAACTAGGGTGAGGGTGCAGTACCACTCTATCCTTGTGTACAATCAAATAAGGCTCTTTACAGGAAAGAGCTGTTAATTCTGATACTCTTCTAGCAGAAGAGATGGCCACCAGAAAAATTAACTTTCTTGTCAGCAAGACCAAAGGAATCTGACGTATTGGTTCAAAAGGCTGTTTCTGTAACACAGACAGAACCAAGTTCAAGTCCCAGGGGTTTAGGGGCGCCTTAACCGGAGGATTAAGACGCGTCACCCCCTGCATAAAGTTTCGGACCAAAGAATGCGAAGCAAGTGGCCATTGAAATAATACTGATAAGGCCGAGACCTGGCCCTTGATGGTACTCAAGGCCAGCTTCATCTCTAATCCCAATTGTAGAAAATCAAGAATTCTACCAATCATATATTTTCTGGGATGCCAACCCCTGGATTCACACCAGGATATATAAGCTTTCCAGACTCTATGATAAATCATTCTGGAAGCTGGCTTCCTTGCATTGATCAAGGTAGATATCACAGGACCTGAAAGCCCACGACTCTTCAGAACGTGGGTCTCAATAGCCAAACCGTCAAATTTAGCGTTTGTAAAGCAGGATGGAACACTGGACCCTGAGATAACAGGTCTGGGCGTACCGGTAGTGTCCACGGGGAACCCACCGTCATCCTTACTATTTCCGCATACCACGTCCTTCTGGGCCAAGCGGGGGCCACCAGAAGTACTGACTTCCTTTCCTGCCTGATCGTGCCAGTAGCAGAATAGGCGGGAATGCATAAGTCAGTGAGAACCGATGCCACGGAATCACCAACCCCTCCGTCCCGTGTGCAAGAGGATCTTTTGTCCTTGCCACAAATCTGTCTATCTTTTTGTTGAATCGGGATGCAAAGAGATCTACATCTGGAACCCCCATCTTTGGCATATGGCCCAAAAGACATCGGGATGCAGAGACTATTCCCCTGGAAGTAACTGCTGGCGACTTAAATAGTCCGCCTGCCAGTTCTCTATCCCCGGAATAAAAACTGCCGATATGCACGGCACATGCTTCTCTGCCCAGACTAAGATCTGGTTCACCTCCTTTTGAGCAGCTCGGCTCCTGGTGCCTCCCTGATGATTGACATAAGCCACTGCTGTGGCATTGTCGGACTGGATCCTGACCGGGCAACCCTGTAGCCTGACAGTCCAGGTCTTTAGGGCAAGATATGCCGCACGGAATTCCAGAATGTTGATGGGTAAGGTCCTCTCGGTCTTGGACCATACCCCCTGAACCGCAGACTGTTCCAGAGCTGCTCCCCAACCCGACAGCGGACACCATCTTTCCCAGCAGCCTCATACAAAGGAGGACAGAGGAACCCTTCTTGGTCCTGACTGCCAGGATCAGCTCCCTTAAGGCAGTGATCTTTGCCTGAGGTAGAAATACCTTCTCCTGGCTTGTATCTATGATCAGACCCAAACACTCCAGTCTGCTTACTGGTTTTAGGAAAGATTTTTCTAGGTTGAGGATCCAACCTAGGTGTTCCAGATACTTGACTGTGGTCCTCAAGTTCCCGTTCAAGGAGGCTACCGACCGGTCTATCAGGAGCAGGTCGTCTAGGTATGCTATGACAGCTATACCCTGAGCCCTTAATCTGGCCAGAGGAGGAGCCAAGACCTTTGTGAACACTCGAGGTGCAGTGGCTATCCCAAAAGGCAGAGCCACAAACTTGAAATGGCGCCCTCCTATCTCAAAGCGCAGAAACTTCTGATGAGCAGGAAAAATGGGCACATGCAGATATGCATCTCTGATGTCTATCGATGCCAAAAATTTTCCTCCCTGCAGGGTGGAGACTACCGTCCGAATTGATTACATGCGGAAGGATTGAATCCTTAGGAATCGGTTAAGATCCCTTAAATCCAAAATGGGTCTGACATCCCCATTTGGTTTTTGGACCGTAAAAAGGTTGGAATAGAAGCCCAATCCTTGATCCTTCGCGGGAACTACCATAATGACCTCCTGCGACAAAAGTCGCTCTAACGCTAGAAGGAGCGGCTGCTTTTTCTCTGGATCTCTGGGGACACTTGACCTGAGGAAACGAGGAGAAGGAAATTCCTGAAACTCCAGCTTGTACCCTAAGGTTACCGTGGAGATTACCCATCTGTCCTGGAAATCCTCCTGCCAGAGCCCTGAGAACTGTTGCAGTCTTCCCCCCACTCGAGTGCGCGGGGGCGCCCCCTCATGCAGAGGTTTTAGTGTTTTGCCTAGTAGGCTTCTTCCCCCAGGACTTCTTTTGTCCCTGGGGTTGACTCTTGTCTCTGGACTCAGATGGAGGAGGCCGTCGAGACTGCCTGGAGGCTGAAGCGCCCGGCGCTGGGGAAAGAGTCCGTTTGAAAGAGGGACACTTACTCTTCTTCTTAACAGGTAAGAGAGTGCTTTTCCCCACAAGAGATTCTCTTGATATAGTTATCCAAGTCCTCTCCAAACAACCTTGCACCACGAAATGGAAACCCAGCCAGGAGCTTCTTACATGGTGCTTCGGCTGACCAACTTTTCAACCATAGGATTCTACGTATATGCACTAACCCCAGCGACAGACGAGAGGTTTGCATGGTAGAATCTCTGATGAAGTCAACAACATAACATAAGGCTGCTGGAAGGTTAGCCAACCCCTGGGCCTGCTGTTCAGGTAAAACCTTGATGACCTGCTTAACATGGTCTCTTAGGTATTGACAGACTCCAATCGCTGCTACTGCAGGTTGAGCCACTGAGCCTGCTAAGGAGAAAACATCCTTCAATAGGGATTCCATCTTTTTATCTACAGGATCCCTGAGCATCTGAGCATTGTCTACAGGTCAAGTCAGACTATTATTTACGGAGGAAATGGCGGCATCAATGGCCGGTACTCCCCACATTTTCATAAACTTTTCTTCCATAGGATAAAGTGTTGAAAAACGTTTTTTTTCCGCTGAAAAAGTTATCTGGGTGATCCCACTCAGCATAAAGGAGCTTTTCAAGTAAATTATGAACAGGAAAAGCCTATGCTGTTTGAGGAGGTTTCAGTGACCCTAAAGAAGAAGAGGGTTCTTTAACGGATTCAGATATGGGCAACTTAAATGTGGAGTGGACCAATCCAGTAAGGATCTGTACTAAGACTTTCTCCTCTTGGGAAGTCGCAGAGGGTCCCTCTCCACCTGATTCCTCCGAAGAGGAATCATCCGTCCCATCCCGATCCTCTGAAAGGGATTCCTCTCCTTTATCCCAGAGCTCATCTTCCTGAGGGTCTTGGGGAACAGAGGAAGGCCTAGTGCCTTTTCTTCCACCGAGTGAAGACGTAATCACGGCCATTAATCTTTCCTCTAAACCATTAATGGCTGAGGAAAAAAACCTTCTGTGTAATGTATACAGGGGCTGAAGTGCCAGAAGCAGGTATAGCCCCTGACCCCAACGGCTCTCCCTGGCTAGCCGTCCCTGGCCCCTCGGGGGGGGGGATGCTGCAGACAGGGGGCCCTCAGAACCTGAACGAGATCCCCTAGAGTCTCTGGTTCTTGGGGTGCTTGAACCTCTTCAACCCATAGTGCAAAGCAACAAGGTGGAGGTATCACAAGATGAACACTGACTGCTGAGCGATGTAGTCTGGCTAAAAGGCGTGCTACCCAATGCCCAGTCTGGTGTTACTTTAGTAAATGCTGCCTAGGAGAATGCCTGTGTCCCACCTTACATGCAACCGTCAGCTCTGTGTCCCTCCAGAAGGCTTAGTGCACCTGCAATCAGTGCCTTTAATAGCCTGCAGCCGGTCCTGTGGGCGTCTGAGCACGCTGTGCTGATGCCCCACCCCCCCGGTTTTTAAAAAAACGAGCACTTCCCGCGCTAGCCGACCCTTCTGAACCAACATGGAGGAGGCTGGGGGAGGAGGGAGAGAGGCCGGTAGTGATGGGCCTGCCCTGTGCAAACGGTGGCGGCGGCAGCGGTGAAAATGCGGTGTCTAACCGCCTTACTGATCACCTGCGGCCCCCACCTAGTCTGGGGGCAGATATCCCTGAGGAGAGCCACCCATCGATCCTACCTGGAGCCGGCCGGAGGAGCTTGTGCAGCGTCGAACACTTGAGACAGACATCAGCATGAGAAGGTTTGTGCTCTTGGCAGCCCTCGGTAGTCACAATAGGCATAGCATGCATTTACCTTAAAGGAGAAACCTACTAGAATTAAAAAATTCTGTGGAATCTCCCCTACCGTATCCAGCCGCAGGGTTTGTTGTACAGACCCAATCTTCGCCTCTCACGGTGGGCTCCGTTTGAAAAAACCGTCAGAGACTGGGGCCCCCTACAAATAGGGGGATCCACAGTTCTGGCCCTGTAAAGCACCCGGCTAGAAATTAGGCTAGAAAAACCATTTTCTAATATGCGGGGTCCAGCTCTCTAAAAAGAGAAGCGTTACAGGTAATACCTCGTTTCTACGGACACGAGGCCCAGGTACCATCCAATTCGGCCTAGAAAAGACACTTTGGAATGGATCCGGTTCGCCTGGCCTGCCCCAGTATAGGATATAGGATATTCCCTTTGGAGCTCAGCACAGGACATCTTTACACGTCCATCACCTAAGACACTGGCGTAAAAACTCAGGTATCCCTGCAAGGGGGAGGGATTATATAGGGGGTTGAACTTCCTGGTTAGGGTGTGCCAGTGTCCAATCACCAGTGATACCTATATAACCAATCAATAATTACTGAGGCTCTGTGTCCCATGATGTTCGAGAAAGAAAGAAAAACTGGATAGTGTGATATCATTTATTGGAATAAAAGCTCCGCACATTGGTGCACTCACGCACCTTACAAATGTGAGTACCCTAATCTGATAACAGTCTCCAAAGTTTGCCTCAAAGTTTGCCTGTCAGGAGGGATAAGCTGTGCATCGCATCTCAGTGGAGTGCAAGGCTCCATGCTCCATGCTGGCACCTCCCCTACGCGTGTTCAACACAGGGTCACGTGTCATCCCCCTGATCAAGGCACGTGACCCTGTGTTGGACACGCGTAGGGGAGGTGCCAGCATGAAGCATGGAGCCTTGCACTCCACTGAGATGCGATGCACAGCTTATCCCTCCTGACAGGCAAACTTTGAGGCAAACTTTGGAGACCGTTATCAGATTGGTGCACTCACGCACCTTGCAAATGTGAGTACCCTAATGTGGGGAGCTTTTATTCCAATAAACATTTATAAACGATATCACACTATCCAGTTTTTCTTTTCCTTTATTCCTAACTGTGGAGCTGCTGCTGAAAACTGTGTATCTGGATTCCATCACCGAGCCGTGGGATGGCTCATAAGCGTGTTTAGATTCAGTCTCACAGCTGAGTCGCACGCTCTGAGGTGAGCGGCTGTCCCCGGGGGGTCACTGGATGGCACTTGAGCATGGAATTCTGAGCACTAAGCACTAAGATCAATGCACGCACGTTGGATTTTTTATGAACTGTTTTATGGACTTTATGTGCATTTCTTTCATAAATTGGACTTTAATAACCACGTATCACATCTTGGATTTGATATTCACACTCATTGTGTGGCACTTGGCACTTCGTTGTATTTTTTGCACTTATCACTGTGATATTATTTATATACTTTTTACACAGTAAATTTCAGATTATATAAATAATTTTTCATTCATTATATATACAGTTAGTAGTTTAATCATCGCTACTCTTATTCTAATGGTATACATCTAGTATATTATTTACACATTGCACCTTATAAATCACTAAAAAAAAAAAAAAAAAAAAAAAAAATTTTTTTTTTTTTTATACATATATCCTTTGTGCCTTGCTGTGGCTGGATAAGCCGCTTATGCAGTATTTTCAGTATACCTCATATGCATTAATGATCTCCAGATTGACATTATCACCTTAGCGCAGCGTATCTTTTGTATACATTGTATTGCACGGCATATGAAACGTGTTCTGCGCGGGCAGCTAGGTGATTTCCACATTTGAGGCAATATACCATTGTGGCTCGCAAAATCCCCTTTTATCTAACTAGGATTGGTCTTTGACAAAGCTTTGCTACTGCATGAGGGTTGAGGACCAGTTGTGCTGTGTGGCAGGATTGCCTAGAGTACAAAACAGTTGGAGAGAGGTACAGATTCTTTGGTACATTAAACAGTTCTCATGTATTTCAATAATTAAAGTTAGTCTTTTGCCAAAATTTTGATGATCACATCATTTTGATAAATCATAAAAACAGACAATTCTCTGCGACATAAAATGGAATGACCATATCAGGTCTTAGGATTAGGGTTGCACTGATACTAGTATCGGTACCGATACCGAGTATTTGCACAAGTATCGGTACTCGTGCAAATGCACCGATACCTGAAACAGATACTTTCAGGCTCGGTTCTTCCAGTTGTCAGAGGGTCTTGCCAGTGTTAAAGAAGTCGGGTAATTGGAGCTGTCAAAAAAAAAAAAAAAAAAAAAAGCAGCCGGCAATGCTTATTAACAACATTGCTCAGCCCCGAAACACTAAAATAAAAAGAAACATGGTTTCTTTTTGTATATTTCGGTTTCTTCATCTGCAAATCAAAGGGATGAACAAATGTTCCTCTGTTTAACCCCTTAACCACCTCAATACAGGGCACTTTCACCCCCTTCCTGCTCAAGCCATTTTTCAGCTTTCAGCGTTGTCGCACTTTGAATGACAATTGCGCGGTCATGCAACACTGCACCCTAATGAAATTTTTATAATTTTTTCCCCACAAATAGAGCTTTCTTTTGGTGGTATTTGATTACCTCTGCGTTTTTTAATTATTGCGCTATAAACAAAAGAAGAGGGACAAGTATGAAAAAACACAAATATTTTTTACTTTTTGCTATGATAAAATATCCAATTTTTTTTTTTAAACAAATTTTTTATTCAGTTTAGGCCGATATGTATATTTCTACATATTTTTGGTAAAAAAAAAAAAAAAAAAAAAAATCGCAATAAGTGTATATTGATTGGTTTGCATAGCGTCTACAAAATAGGGGATAGATTTATAGCATTTTTATTATTTTTTTTTTTTACTAGTAATAGCGGCGATCTGCGATTTTTATTGTGACTGCGATATTGTGGCGGACATATCGGACACTTTTGACACATTTTTGGGACCATTCACATTTATACAGCGATCCATGCTATAAAAGTGCATTGATTACTGTATAAATGTGACTGGCAGGGAAGGGGTTAACACTAGGGGGTGAGAGGGGTTAATGTGTGTCCTAGGGGAGTGATTCTAACTGTGGGGGGAGGGGACTGACTGGGGGAGGTGACCAATCGGTGTCCCTATGTACAAGGGACACACCATCGGTCTCCTCTCCTCCGACAGGACGTGGATCTGTGTGTTTACATACACAGATATCGGGGCCGCCGGGCACGCGCATCGGGTCCTGAGCGACGCGACGCCCCCTAGTGGCTCGGGAGGGCGATCACTTCATATGACGTGTGCCCAGAACAACAGCTGCCTCATCCCGCCGTCATATGACAGTGGGTGGGCAGCTAGTAGTTAAAGGGGGGTTCCGGCCGGGAAAAAAAAAAAATGTAAAAGTCAGCAGCTACAAACACTGTAGCTGCTGACTTTAAATAAGCACACTTACCTGTCCTGGGTGCCCGCGATGTCGGCCGCCCGAGGCCGACCCGTCCCTTGGCTCTCGGCGCCGCCATCCTAACTAAGGGAAACAGGCAGTGGAGCTTTACGGTTTCACTGCCCGTTTCCTACTGCTCATGCGCGAGTCGCGCAGTGCTTTGTGAATGGGACACGATGTGTTGTGGGACACACACAGTTCCCATAACACACCGCTCCCCATTCCCCAGAAGACAACGCGGGAAGGAGAAGACAGAACATCACCGCGGCGTAGGAAGAGGCAGATTAGGAAGACTGCCTAGCAAAAGCCATTTCAGGCGAGTTCAAAATGTATTTTTTTTCCTCCAATTTTTTGGTGCAATTTGTTTTTTTTGTTTTTTGTGGTGGACCTCCACTTTAATAACTTTAATAACCCTTAATTTAACAATTAAAACTTTTTTTTTGTTTGCTTTGTTAGTGAATATTTTTACACATAAATATTAACATATATTAAAAAAAAAAAAAACAATTTATTTTATTTGTAAATAACTTTTCAATGCTTTTTACCAATGCCGACAGCTGAAGTTAAAACAAAACAGTTGCGGTAGGTATCGGTAAATAAATAAAGTATCGGTACTTGTTTGTACTCATTGTAAAAAAAATAAACGGTATCAGTGCATTCCTACTTAGGATAAGAACACTATTATAGGGAAGCTAATGAAGACAGTTAGACACACTGTATTAATGCCTTCATGGATAAGAAATGAGACTATCTTATCAAATATCATAAATTAGGATATGCAATAGAGGTTTTTGCCAAAGCACTGTATTCTCCCAAAAGTCACAAAATCCTGTTTCTGCAGTATATTTCCGTTGCTAATGAGTTAATCATGGTGTGTAGTAACACAGATAGTTGCCAGGACCACTATTCAATTTGGCTGTACATCAGGGTGATCAAATCAATCAGTTCTGCTCATTTGGCATCCAGATCACAGGCAGTTTAATGAGTGTTAGTGCTAATGGATGCTGTGCTTACACATACACTCATTGTATGAATTCTACAAGCCAAATCTCTACACCAATGCCATGATTCAGGCTCCGCTCATTTCACAGGCACACACAATATGCCAATATACATCCATCCTAAGAAGAGAGAATAGTAGATCCACATATATAAAAAAAAACAAAAAAAAAAACAAAGACAAAAACAGAAAAGAACTCCTTGCACAAAAGCCCCCATTTTGGTAAAGTTTACAAAATCTGATAAATTGTATGTTTTACCTTGAGCTTGCATTCTTGTCCTGATGAGAGCTAATGGATAACTGGCCAGTTGGCCACAGGTACTGGAAGCTGTGCCACATCCCAGCAGGACCAGGACCCCTGGGTTGGCAGAATCTGTAGCATATTTTTGCAGCCAAGCATTCTTTAGAGTCTGCAGGAGGCAAACGGGGGTAGAAGTTATTTCTGGTAGAAGCCAACCAGCTAAAAAAACGGTCAGAAGAGAAAGATATTGTGAAATATATATTTAGATACAATGTGGATCAGGGATTCCCTGTTCTTCATTTGTATCTCAGGGACACCAGGAAAGCAACAGGGTTCTAACAGACATCTGATGACTCCACAAAGAGAACCTGTCATCACGGTAACAAACTCCTCTCCTGCACACATGGACTACAATGATACCGTCTGTACCTCATGTGACGGGTCACGCTCCCACCCTGGGCAGAGATTTTCCAGCTCAAAGGACAAAAATCTAGGAGCCATCAGACAGAAAGATCTTCACTGGGGCGGTTTACTCCGCACTTAAGCCTTTGCACACAAACAGTAAAAATATAACAATGTCTGTGGCACCCACTGGGATGGATTTACTAAAACTGGAGTATGCAAAATCTGGTGCAGCTCTGCATAGAAACCAATCATCTTCCAGGTTTTATTGTCAAAGCTTAATTGAACAAGCTGAAATTAGAAGCCGATTGGCTACCATGCACACCTTCACCAGATTCTGAGTGCCTCAGTTTTAGTAAATCCCCCCCATAGTCTTGCCAGACAGGAAGCTACCAGTTCACAAATATGGCAGTGTTCTTCAATGGAGGTAAGGATTCTTTTATTTCTTCTTAGAGCATTTACAAGATCAGACAAAATTATTTTTAAAAATCCTTTCAAATGAAAGAAAATGAAGTATCTACAGAAAATGATATGACAAAATAGACACAAACAGTAAAATAAGCTGGATTGAAAATGAAAGGCTAGGATTTTCTAAAACTGGTGAAAAAAAAAACAAAAAACAATATGACTTTGTTTGGAGGTGTTCTGTAGATAGTTGGCATGCAAACGCCCAAACAAATGTCACTTCCAAAGGGGACACTAGTTGTGACTTGGAGGTCCCCAAGGGATTCTTTTAATTTAACTTACAGGGATTTCTCCTTACTTCCTGTTTGGCTACAGGACAGGAAATTAAAAGGAAATTCTCCCCAATGGGACACAGATGGAAAAAAAATAAACTGACGGGAGTTGACACCCCCCAACCCCCTCTACTCCTCCTCCCTTACTCCATCCAAAATGAAAAAAAAAAATGGTTTTGCCTATAGTTCTACTTTAAAGCGATTGTTAACAGAGTTTTTTTTCTTTTTTTTTTTTTTTACCACTTTAGCTGTTAATCTAATCACTTACTGAGAATGTAGCTTCTTCATATTTGAATCCTTGCCTATCTTCAGGGACTGGAGCTGGGCCTCCCTATAGGGTGTGCATCAACAGAAACACACGGATCTGTAGACTAGGATAGCTAGAGTCTCCCTTCTTCTTCTTCCATTACTCCTCCTCTTCCTTCTCTAAGCTAACTGACTGGCTGGCGACTGCACTGTCAAGTTAACTCATTTCTGTGAAGACTGCAAATTTTGGAAAGCAGCACTGACAGAACAGGAGCCAGCAGCATTGAAAGTTGTGAACTGCAAGTGCTGGGCAGTGTTAATTTTGATGTAAAATTTCGATTTAGTTTTAGTTATAGTCTTTTGACTCAAATGCCATTTTAGTATATTTTAGTCATCTGAATTGTATTTTATTTGCCTAAAATCTCCAGCACATTTTAGTCGACTAAAATCTAATGGGTTTAGTTACATTTTAATGCATTATTTCTTTAGAATTGCCAAACACTATATACTCCTGGAGAAAAAAATAAATAGAATAACAAGTTTATTATTATGGTATTAAGGTTTGAACATGCACTACACACAGATTTAGCCATTGTGATATATTACGACTTTATAAATAAAACCAAGTTCCATAAACAAACAAAAACTTGAAAACATAAAAAAAAAACAAAAAAAAAAACCTGTAAATTCTATTGGCTGTAATGCTATTGCACATATTTCCTGAATATATTACCGACATTATTATTATAATACAGGAATTATGTAGCACCAACAGTTTACGCAGCGCTTTACAACATGAGGGCAGACAGTACACACAATACAAATCAATACAGGAGGGATCAGAAGGCCCTGTTCATTAGAGCTTACAATCTAGAAGGGAGGGTCAAGTGGAAACAAAAGGTAATGACTGTGGGGGGTGAGCTGATGGAGAAAATGGAAAAAAAAAAAAAAAAAAAAAAAACGTTGCAGTTAGGTGTGGGTAGGCTTCTCTGAAGAGAAGGGTTTTCAGGGATCATCTAAAAGCTAATAGAGTAGGAGATAAGCGGACAGTTTGGGGTAAGGCATTCCATAGGATTGGAGAGGCTTTGGAAAAGTCCTGGAGGCGAGCATGGGAGGAGGTGACAAGGGAGCTAGAGTGCAGAAGGTCTTGAGAGGAACGAAGAGAACGAGTAGGTTGGTATTTAGAGACTAGGCTAGTGATGTAGCTGGGGGCTAAACTGTGGATGGCTTTGTACGTAGCTGTTAGTATTTTGAATTTAATTCTTTGGCCGAGCGGAAGCCAGTGGAGGGATTGACAGAGAGGAGTAGCAGAGACAGAGCGATTGGTGAGGTGGATGAGTCTGGCAGCAGCATTCATAATGGATTGAAGAGGTGATAAGCTATGTGGAGGTAAGCCAATGAGAAGGGAGTTGCAGTAGTCGAGGCGAGAGATGACCAGAGAGTGAATTAAGAGCTTTGTTGTGTCATTGGTTAAACAGGGGCATATTTTGGAGATGTTGTGGAGGTTGATGCGGCAGGATTTGGACAGTGATTGGACCGTGGTGCTTAAAAAGGAGAGTTCAGAGTCCAGGACTACACACCTAGAACCTTGGCATGTGGGGATGGGCTTATAGTTGTGCCATCGATTTTGACAGAGAGATTAGGGGAAGGAGCATATGGGGGAGAAAAAATTATAAGTTTGGTTTTGGATAGATTGAGTTTGAGGAAGTGGTGTGACATCCAGACTGATATATCTGAAATTAGTGAATTAGTGATGCGTGAGGAGACAGAGGGAGTGAGCTGAGGGGTAGAGAAATAGATTTGGGTGTCGTCAGTGTAGAGGTGGTATTGGAAGCCATGGGAGGCTATCAGCTGACCCAGGGAGGAGTAGTGTAGATTGAAAATAGGAGAGGTCCAAGAGCAGAACCTTGGGGGACCCCAACTGAGAAAGGCAGAGGAGAAGAGGAAGTAGAGTTGTAAGAAACGCTAGAGGTGCTGTTGGATAAGTAGGAAGAGAACAGTCACGGAGACCAAAGGCGTGGAGTTTTTTTGAGGAGGAGGGGGTTGTCAACTGTATTAAAGGCAGCAGAGAGGTCCAGGAGTAGGAGTACAGAATAGTGTCGATTGGTTTTGGCCGTTATTAGATTGTTTGTTTTAGGAGAGCAGTTTCTGTGGAGTGTTGAGGACGAAATCCAGACTGAAGGGGATCAAGAAGGCTATTATCAGCGAGGTGGATGCTCAGTCGGTTGTAGACCAGACGTTCCAGGAGTTTGGATAAGAAGGGGAGCAAGGAGATGGGGCGTAGGTTAAATTAAATATTAAGAATAAAAAAAAAAGAGCCTTTTTCTTCTTTTTTTCCCCTTCTTTCAGCAGCTTAGTAGATGCCCCCTGCTTATTCTTATGTGGTAGTGCAGTGTTAATTTTGACGTCAAATTTCAATTTAGTTTTAGTCACAGTCTTTTGACTAAAATGCCATTTTAGTTTTAGTCATCTGTATTGTTTTAGTCGTATTTTAGTAATAATTTAGTTGACTAAAATAATATTAATTTAGTTGACAAAATTAACACTGGTTCTGGGGTAAGAATTGAAATAGTTTATAGGGGATTTTTTTTGTTTAATTTTATTGTGTGTTAAAGTATTTGTGAACACTCTGCTTCAAAAAGGTTATTGTAATACAGCATACAGAACTACATGTCTCAAAACACATTTATTTTCCTAGAAAATTTATCTAAACATGTTATTATTTTTTTTCTTCTTGGCTGGCATGTGACAGCACAGCGAGTCCCTTAGCAGGAGGCATGTCGGGTTATTCAGGGGGCAGGCTTAATTACACACAGACACACACACACACACACACACACACGGAAGGCGTTCTACCTCTGTGGCTTTCGTCACACAGCAAGCTGGTGGGTGGACAGAATTCTATGACACTGTGAATGGGTAAGCTTGCTAACATCACACAAAGCAAGGAAATAACTTTAAAATGACCCCCTCTGTGTGCTGTTTTCCAGAACCAGCTGCAGTTTTGACCTCAAGAGATAGAGGCATTCCGTGCATCAGCACAGCATCCTGTAACTTCCAGCAGTGATCACAGGGATGCAAACTGACCACAGCAGCCCAGATCTGCTTCAGCGGTTGTTGTGGTCAGTTTGAAACAAAACTCAGAACTCGTTTTTAATGCCCCTCAAATGCCTGTGCAAATGATACTATGGACAGCACACAGTGCTTTTCACATTATCAAAACATGAAGCGTTAGCGTTGCTTTTCTTCAAAATTGAAGCCTTACGTGGACTTTGAAAGGAGTTGAACCACTTCAACTCCTTCCATTCAAGACTTTGGTACCAGTAGTACATTAAGTAAATAGGCGTTTATAGTGCAGTTTTAAAGGTGACTAAAAATACATGTTAACCGCTTTGCAATGCACATAGGGCATTTGGGGGAGCTTTTTTAATGCTCATTAAAACGCTTATCAACCACACTTATTAACATGCATAAACGCTATAGGTGCGCTTGATAAGCATTAGTATTTTGAGCAAGTGTGAACAAGCCCTTAGAGAGATAAAATAAATGAAATTTTAAGTACCTAATTAAGAGAGAATAATAAAAACAAAAGTAACAAAAAACACACAAATGGGTCAGTTCACACCACATGCAGTCCAGTGCATTTTTTTTCTGCATCAAAAATGCATGGAAAGTAGGTTATATGGTTTCCAATGGCATAGTTCCCACTAGTGCAGTCAGTTCCAGGGCTTTCCAGTTCCAGAAAAAAAAAAAAAAAAAAGAAAAAAGTAGAACATGCTGCATTATTCCTGCAGTGGACTGTACTGGAACGCAGTAAAATGCATTAAAAAAACAAAAAAAAACAAAAAAAACCAAAAAAAAAAACAAACACACACAACGGACTCCAGTATAGCGACCCAAAAAAAAAAAAAAAAAAAAAAAACCAGGAACAAAAAAAGCACCTGGAATGCATCCAAAAACATTAAAAACACACATGCAGAAGTACATCCGGAAAGGATGTGGAGTGCGTTTTTGTGGTGTGAACCAGCATTTAACCATTTCAGCCCCGGAAGATTTTACCCTCTTCCTGACCAGAGCACTTTACAATTTGGCATTGCATCGCTTTAACTGGTAATCGTGTGACGCTGTACCCAAACAAAATTTGCATCCCCCCCCACCACACAAATAGAGCTTTCTTTTGGTGGTATTTAATCACCTCTGCAGTTTTTATTTTTTGCTCCATAAACAAAAAAAAAAAAAACAGTAACAATTTAAAAATAAAAAACGCAATATTTTGCTGCTCGTACTCAGTCACTATGAGATTAATTTTCTGTATTCTGCAAAAAACCTGGTTGATGCTGCTGATCTCTATCTCCACCTTCTTATGTCCCCAATTCAGCTAGGGATTTTGCATCTGTAGTGGCAACTCTGCACATGCTCAGTTTTCAGTGAGATTTTATGCTGAGCATTTTCTGCCTATCTGAGCAGCCCATGTGACTATAGAGTCACACATGTGGGTTTATACAGTGGTACAGTAAATGACAGCCCACTCACTAGCTAAACACAATGTGGACGGGTTAATACATGTAGATTAATGGAGGCTTTACCTCCCTCTTATTCTAAGACACAGGCTGGAGGGGCGTGACACAGCCTGTGACTGGCAGAAATCCACCCACACCATGTTATTTCCTCAAAATAATAGAGATTTGATTTCAAATATATATTAGTGTGACAAATTTAAAACAGTTTATTGATATTATTTAGTTTTACTCTATATTCCAAAGGCGTTTTGTTTCTTATTTGAACATGTGAGAAGCAGCAGCAGACGACTAGGAGCTCCTCCTGCTTATGTTTCCCTGCAGACAGGCTGGGGAAGAGCTGGGCCATGTGACAGTTGTATACCGATGATTAAAAAGGTTCTTATTTTTTTAAATTATAGTGCCATCATCCACATACAGAAATAGAAGTGACAATTTTTTTTCAAAATTGTCTGTCTTTTTTTGATTATCGTGCAAAATATAAAAACTGCAGAGGTGATCAAATATCACCAAAAGAAAGCTCTATTTGGGGGGGGCGACATCAATTTTGTTAGGGTACAACCTCATAATTGTCCGTTAAAGTGACGCAGTGTCGTAACGGAAAAAATGGCCTGGTCATTAAGGGGGTAAAACGTTCTGTGGCTGGTTAAGTGGTTAAACAGTGTGTGTTTAGTATCACTTCAAGCTCTGTTCCAGAACAACAGTGTCAGACGCGATCTGAAGTTGAGTAATCATTACATGGAATAAAAATTATTAAAAAACAGGGGATATATCAGATCTAAAAAAGGTTAAATTAAACATTAATAAATATATAAAAGAACAAAGATTACCTCATAGATGGCAAGGTCGATGCCTGCATAGGGAATGATTCCCAGGATATTGGGAACATACCCTTTATAAAAAGCCCGAACACCTTCCCTTTTTAGAATCTTCTTAGCACAGTCGAACATTCCATCATACTGTCCCGTCTTCGCCACAGCTAAACGAGTCTTCATGACCTGGAAAACAACAAACCTTCAGCTAAAATACAATGCACAATGCAAACGTCATTCACCTATTCCAAATGTATTTTATTTTAGAAACTGGGCTTGTCCTGTTAGGTGGATTCACCGAGACTATATGGCACCTAGGAATGCTGTTAACACATCCCCCTCCCCCCACCATCAAAATATACTGTTTATTGCACATATGTTATAGAGAGCTAAAATACTGAATATATGCAAAAAATTGAAGAAATGGGAATCCTACCTAATACTTGTATAAATATGTAGAGCTCACCAAATAGATAGATATCAGGGGGTGTAATCAGTAGGGCTTGACTACTGTGGGGTTTTTGCACTTTGACCCTCGTCTCATAAGGGTTTTTTTTTGCCCTACTTAGTGTGTTTGGTTTCAAGAGGAATATTTTTGGGAGGGTTGGCTTATATGGGGGGGATCTTGGGTTATTATGCTAATAAATTGCTGTACATCGCTTTTTAAAGCAATAAATCTTTTTTGTAGTTTAACTCTTTAGGGTGTGTAGAAGTCTTTGTGTTTTTTATTTTTTTTAGTTGTTGGTATAAAATACTGAATATCCCACAGTGCCCACTCAACTTTCAGGGTCAATTCTCAGCATGCCACGCACTATTAACGATGCCATTTATCTTGTTAGCAGATAAACCATGCAGTGCTCAGCATTGATATCCATAAACAGATCCATGCTGCCCTCACATAGTGGGGCTATTGAATGGTACTTCCTTAGCCTTAGTGGGCACAGATTGCATGAAACTGTGTGAGCGCATTACATATAAAAAAATTTATAAACTGCAGCTAAAATATTTTCAAATTATTTTTTTTTTTTTATTAGAAAACGCTCTTACATGTTTTTTTGTTCCCTCAGAATCCTGCTGAAACAGTGCATCTGAAAAGCTGAACACACAGGATAGACTCCTCTAGCATCTAGCTCTGCATTGTTCTGTCCCAATACCAGATCTAAAAGTATAACAGACTGTGAAACACACAAAACAGACACACACAATTTAAAGTGGAGCTAAAGTGCCACTGTAAGAAACAGCATGCAGGCAGGCTTTTATTGCAGAAGAGATATGCAATGTCCCTTCTGCAATAAAATGCACCTACCTGCCTGCGTGCTGTCTTCTCCGGCGCTGCAAACATAGCTGCGCATTTAGTGCCGGGCCGGTCTCTGAGTGTCAGGATGACTATCTCCTGCACATGCGCAAGAGTGATGTCATCCCCCACCGCCAATGAAGAGGCCTAAAGACCGGCACTCAGAAGACGATGCTAGTGCCAGTGAGGAATTGTTGGACAGTTAAGTATTCACCCTTGAGTTCTGCTTTAATAAAGCATTGATGAAAGTTTCCTGGTGGTTGTTCTCTTTAACCACTTAACCTCCAGGCCTTTTTCTGACACTTATGTAAAAATCTGTATTTTTTGCTAGAAAATTAGTTAGAACCCCCAAACATTACATATTTTTTTTTAAAGCGGCAGTCTTATGGGGCGTACACATGGGCGGACTTTCCGACCGGACTGGTCTGACGGACTTCTGACAGACTTCCGACGGACTTTTTTTTTTTACGAACGGACTTGCCTACACACGACCAGACTACGGACCGACTTGCCTACACACGACCGGACTGCCCACCGGTCTTCCCGACGGAGTTACGACGGAATTTCCGAATGAACGGACTTGCCCACACACGAACAAGTCCGTTCATTTTGAACGTGACTCGGGTACGACGAGACTAGAAAAGGAAGTCAATCTCGCCGCTTTTATCGGCGAGACTGACACCTTGCGAGCCCCGTAGCGGGGCATACCAGGCCCTTAGGTCTGGTATGGATTTTAAGGGGAACCCCCTACGCTGAAAAAAAAAAACGGCGTGGGGGTCCCCCCAAAATCCATACCAGACCCTTATCCGAGCACGCAGCCCGGCCGGTCAGGAAAGGGGGTGGGGACAAGTGAGCGCCCCCCCCCTCCTGAACCGTACCAGGCTGCATGCCCTCAACATGGAGAGGTGGGTGCTTAGGGGGAGGGGGGCACCCTGCGGCCCCCCCTCCCCAAAGCACTTTGTCCCCATGTTGATGAGGACAAGGGCCTCTTCCCGACAATCCTGGCCGTTGGTTGTCGGGGTCTGCGGGCGGGGGGCTTATCGGAATCCGGGAGCCCCCTTTAAAAGGGGGCCCCCAGATCCCAGCCCCCCACCCTATGTGAATGAGTATGGAGTACATCGTACCCATACCCATTCACCTAGGGAAAAAGCGTCAATAAAAAAAAAAACACACAACACAGGTTTTTAAAATGATTAGACAGCTCCGAGGGTCTTCTTCCGACTTCGCCGCTCTCTCCGGCCTCTTCTCCCGGTGTCCCGTTTTTCTCCCGCTCTCCGGCCAGGGTTGTCGGGAAGAGGCCCTTGTCCTCAACATGGGGACAAGGTGCTTTGGGGTGTGGGGGCCGCAGGGTGCCCCCCCCCAAAGCACCCACCCCCCCATGTTGAGGGCACACGGCCTGGTACGGTTCAGGAGGGGGGGGCGCTCATTCGTCCCCACCCCCTTTCCTGACCAGCCGGGCTGGGTGCTCGGATAAGGGTCTAGTATGGATTTTGGGGGGACCCCCACGCCGTTTTTTTTGGCGTAGGGGGTTCCCCTTAAAATCCATACCAGACCTAGGGGACATAGTCGCCTCGAGATGTAGCACCCTGTCGCAGAGAACAAGCGCAGAAAGATTCTCGCGGGCAGGTGCTGTAGCTGCCCTTGCGTCGTATTTGGTCCGTCGCACCAGCATACAGACGAACAGGCTTTCTGATAGGAACTGAGTCCGGCTGAGTTCCGGCGGGAAGATTTGAAGCAAGTTTCAAATCTAAAGTCCGGAGGATTTCCAACCGAAACGGTCCGTCGGAAGCCCGATGCAGCCCACACACGGTCGGATTGTCCTCCGGATTCGGTCCGTCGGACCAGTCCGGCTGACAAGTCCGCTCGTGTGTGCGCTGTATTAGAGAATAAAATGGTGGATTTTGCAAATTTTTATGTCACACAGTATATGCCCAATGGTTTTTCAAGTGCCATTTCTTTGGGGAAAAATAAAAATTTTTTGAATTTCAATGCAAAAAACACAATACATAACCCAATTTGTGGGTAATATAAAAGATGATGTTACGCCGAGGAAATAGATACCAAACATGTCACACTTTTAAAATTGCACATGTCTGTGCAACAGCGAAAAACGATGTAAATTTTACCATCCACAGGCAATGCTTTCAAAGCCTTTACAGGTTACGACTTTAGATTTACACAGGAGGTCTTATGCTAAAATTACTGCCCATGATCTGACTTACGCAGTGACATCTCACATCTCTAGGTTTGCGTTTGTGCGAGACCAAAGCATGTGTTCGCCTTTGTGCAAAAGCACGGGTGGGCGGGGGCACATACATTTTTAAAATTTTTTTATTCATTAATTTATATTTTAACACTGTCGCTTAATTTTTTTTTATCACTTTTATTGCCGTCACAAAGAATGCAAACATAACATGACAGCAATAGGCATGTGACAGGTCCCCAAATCTCTAATCTGCACTTAAAAGCATTTAATCACACGAAGATCGGAGGGTAACCCGGAAGTCATGTGACGTCATCGCTTCCGGGTTACTATATCATAGAGCCCAATAAAGCTGATCGGGTCTTTGCTGGGCCCTATGATCACCTGGCGGAAGCATCAGCTGGTCAATCAGGACTCCCTGTGGGACGGGAGATCCTGGAACAGCTGTTGAAAGTTACAGGAGGGGGTGTAAAACCAATCCAGTGGCTAGTTGGCTGCTAGGATTCCCTTTACAAGGGAGCTGACCGTCGGCACTAGAAAAAAAAAAAAAAAATGATACAACCAGTCGGTATACCCACTTGAAGTCTAGCAATGTATTAGTGGTTGGCAAGTGGTTAAACTATCTGTACTTAATTCAGGAAAGCATTTTCACCAGTGAAAGATTCTTAAAGAATTACCACCAGCTTGCAGATTAGGAAACTGGCAGGAAGACCAGCTCTGAGTTGGTGTACAGAAGATCTATGCTGTAAGGCTGTCATGTGTGTGACAGCTTCCCACACAGGGCTCTATCTCTGGCCCCATTCAGGGGGTCACAGATACAGGTGATGTCATTATCCAAATATGGCAGATTTGGGGGAAAAAACAAGCTCACAAGGAAAGCAGACTTGATGAGAAACTAGTCCACATGGCTGCAGCGCCTCTTGGGTGGGTAGAGCCTGATGTGGAACTAAGAGACTAGTTCCTTCAGAGGAATGCTTGCTTTTGAAGGCAATGGGCCGATGCGAAAGCTGCTCTTGGACTGAATAGCTACTATTAGGCACACCAACTGCCGTAAGTTGTCAATTGAAAGTAAGGCAGATCTGACGGAGAACTCGTTTTAGTTCCTCATCAGGCTCTACCCACCCATCGACCCCACTAAAAAACTCCTTGGCCATGCACTGGTGCACTGGGTGGGGAGGGAGCGAACTGAGGAAGGAGTGTCCAGTATGCACCTACGACCCTTTATAAAACCACCCCTCTCTCCCCCAGTGTTGTACTTTAATTCAATCTTATTTTATTGAGAAAGGAAAAGTGTACAGTACACAAATTTGTCATTCAATAACACAGAGATAAACATTTCAATACTGGTACCATAACGTCTCATAATATAGGGAATTTGTTAGCTTCAATTGAGTTAGTTTGGTATACAAGCCTGTGTAGCTACATCGTCTATCATAACTTATTAAGGGTCGATGAGCACCACTATCCACCCAGTGTTGTGCTTTATTATCTGACGTGCTATATCCTCCTAATCTCCTCCTTGTGCAATGTGGTATAGCAAAATAAATTGCAAAGTGAAACAAAAATATACACCAAGCTATTTGTGGAGATACACATATATAAAATTGGGGGGGGGGAGGGGTAACAACAAGACATGACAAAAAAACGCCCATTTTCTATATGCCCTTTGAATTAGTGCCTCCAGCAACAAATTAATACAAGTGATGTACGCCAACTTTCGCATTTTTGCGGTGTGCCAGATTCAAGCACATTTACTCTGACATGCACCCAACTTTTGGTACAAATCTAAGGTAATCTTCTGCTGAGATCAACCTAAAAATGTTCTCCCCTTCTTCCTGCTGCACTTCATTGGCCATCTACACACATACCCCTTGCCTATCCTTGCTGCCATGCTGATTTCTGCTGTCTGTCCCTCCTCACTGCAGTATTTGCGACACTCTGGTAATGATGTAAATTTTAGAACAATATTTAAATTAGGACATTGGCGCAAGTGCTTCATTATTTTGGTGTACACAATTGAACATTTACTGTATAGAATCTGTCATATAGCACTTTTCTTAAGATTTGGTACAGATGGTGCAACAAAGCATAGAACTTATGTAATGGCACTGGTGATTTAGCACTTGAAAAATGCATGTATATTTCCAATAAAAATAAATAAATAAATAAATCATGCAATTTGCATTATTCATTCCTATGGTTAAAGGTTACTAAAAGGTTAATTAAAAAAATAAAGATATCATACTTACCTCCACAGTGCAGTTGGTTAAGCGCAGAGTGGCCTTTTCTGGGGTCCCTCAGATGCTGGTAGCACCTCCTCTTCTCGAGTGCCCCGTCAGAAAAAGTGCTCTCTTTTGGGACACCCGTGCGGGCGAGCTCCCGAGTCCTGCATCTACTGACACAGAAAGCAGGACTCGGCCCCGCATCATTGGATTTGATTGACAGCAGCATAAGCCAATGGCTACGCTGCTATAAATCTATCCAATCAGGACCCAAGACACTGGCT
Source organism: Aquarana catesbeiana (assembly GCF_042186555.1). NCBI lineage: Eukaryota > Metazoa > Chordata > Amphibia > Anura > Ranidae > Aquarana > Aquarana catesbeiana. The sequence continues at coordinate 200,743,303 of NC_133330.1, read as the reverse complement.
GAAGCTGGTGTGCTTGTCCCCGGGGAGAAAAAGACTGGGTTCAGGTAAGTAAAACGGGGGCACTGGGGGGCTGCAGCATGAGAGAAGGTTTTTCCCCTTAATGTATAAAATGCATTAAGGTGAAAAACCACGCTGGTTTACAACCCCTTTAAAGCGGAACTAAACCCTCCTGTCGTTTTCAGCTAAGGAAGCTGCCATCTAGGTCTCTGTTTGATCTTCAAATGCCATGATGCTGCACATGTGATCAGTTAGGACACTAGCCATTTGATGCTTTGACAGTTTGAGAGCAAAACCAATGTGACTGAAATGTGCCGAGAATATGACTTTTTTTTTTTTTTTTTTTTTTAAACTGGTAAATCAATGGGTTTAGTTCCACTTTAAGTCTGTGTTAGGTGCTTCTTCCAAATTCAAAATCTGACAACTGTGCTATCTTGTGCAAATCTGTCAAGAATACTCTTGCTGCTCTACTCTGGTCCACCCATAATGAACACAGCCTCATCTTCTCAAGTGGACTTTTTAGAATAAGATCATGCAAAGCTTTACTCACTACCTTGGGTGTGTGGAGCGGAACTGAACACCAAGAGTAATTTTGGTGGATTTGCACATAAAATAGTACCATTGTCAAAAAGCTGGAAGAAGCACTGCACACAGACACAGGGACTGTATTTGGAATAGATGTTAATATTTTGCAGGCCATAGACGGTGCAAATTTCTTTACAGCAACCATGTGTTGGGTGGGGCTGGGTTAGCTGTCCCTGCTGGGAGAAGACAGTGATTGTTTCTACCGGCTATACCAGTAAATCCGCCAGGATGGCTGCACCCAAGTTGATCGATCAATCAACTTGGTCATGCAGCCTGCCCATACTTAGTTTGAATCCTGTTGAATCGGCCGAGATTCAAACCATCTATGGCCTGCCTAAGTCCACTTATTTTAAACATATACATATTTTTTATTGTTCTTATATAGGTGTATTTGCAAGAATTGCTGGGCGTAGAATAGTTTCACTTTTACTTTTTATTCGTTGTACTATATAGTGCAAGGAGTTGAATAAAAACTGAGCCAAATAAAAAGAGTGCATTTGCTTTTACAAAACACCCTGAAGCACTGGCAAGCTTGTTTAGGGCACTATTTGCAAAAGTAGAACGAAGAAGAATCCATATGCTCCTCCTGCCCCCTAAACATATTGCAAAACCAACTGGTATTTCAACCCAATAACCCAAACACAACCTAGTAACCCCGTATTGAATTATATTGTAACTGCACTGTGTGCCCTCACGTTGTAAAGTGCTGCACAAACTGTAGGCACTATATAAATCCTGTATAATAATCATTTAAATTCATTAGATAGATTCCAGTACCTCCATAGGATAGATCGAAGTCTGTGCTGTTGCTCCAGCCAAAGACCCAGCTATAAATCTCTCTGCCGTACCCAACTTCCCACTTTCAGAGGTAAACAGCTTTTTGTACTGAAAGAAAAATAAAACAAGGCATGTTTTGAGTACATTTTACATGCAAAAAACAATTGTAACCCTACAAAACGATTTATTGTTTTACCCCCTTGATGACCACAAAACACATATATACCGTATCAAGATAGTTGGCTTTATTCCTGGGAGCATATATGTGCTCCTGCGTTTGTGCTGGAAGCATGTTTGGTTTGCATGCTTCCACCACAGACTGAGCTGTTACCGACAACACCAGGTCTCATTCTAATGCCCCGTACACACGATAGGATTTTCCAATGGAAAATGTGTGATAGGACCTTGTTGTCGGAAATTCCGACCGTGTGTAGGCTCCATCATACATTTTCCATAGGATTTTCCGACACACAAAGTTTGAGAGCTTGCTATAAAATTTTCTGACAACAAAATCCGTTGCCGGAAATTCCGATCGTGTGTACACACATCCGACACACAAAGTGCCATGCATGCTCAGAATAAATTAAGAGATGAAAGCTATTGGCTACTGCCCCGTTTATAGTCCCGACGTACGTGTTTTACGTCACCACGCTCAGAACGATCGGATTTTCCGACAACTTTGTGTGACCATGTGTATGCAAGACAAGTTTGAGCCAACATCCGTTGGAAAAAATCCATGGATTTTGTTGTCGGAATGTCCGACCGTGTATACAGGGCATAACAGTTGGGAGCTGGCTCCTGATCATGCGATTAGCCAATTACAGTGATCACTACTGTAAAGACCTGTCCAAAGGTCGGTTTGCCTCTATAAAAAAAGAGAAAAAAAAAAAAAAAAAATTATATATATATATTTATTTTTTTTTCCTCTTCGTTAGAGAAGCCTGGAAAGAAAAAAGAAAAAAGAAAAAAAAAAAAAAAGGGGAAGAAGATGAATACGATTGTAAATAAGGAAAAAAAAATAGACAAGCAACAAAAACATGTCTATACTTACCTACCCGTGCAAAGGAATTGCACAAAGCGGCCCCAAAACAATTTTTCTTGGCTCTCCCACCGACGCTCCTGGCTCCTCCTCTCTGTCCAGTGCCCCCATGGGAAGCACTTGTGCCTTCTCGCACCTGAGCCCGGCTGAGTCCATTGACACCCGCCCCCCAGCTCCCTTGTCACTGACTGAAAGCACTGGGAGCCAATGGCTCCCGATGCCCCAGCAAAGCTAGTGAGACATGGAAGTGAGCGGAGACAAGCGTTGCAGATGTGCACATCGCTGGATCGAATGAGGGCTCAGGAAAGTAAAAAGGTGTGGGTTGAGGGGCCAAATTCGATGCCTAAACATTTTTTTACCTTAATGCAAAGAATGGTAAGCTTAGGCTTTAGAGCCACTTTAATTAGATCAGGGCTTGATCGAATTAACCTGTATTAATCTGTATTAACCTGTCAGTCAAGGTTTTATATTTAGTGTCAGTCTGTTTAGGTAGGGCAAACTAAAAGAAAAAAGTACTGTTTCTTGGCCCTAATACAGGTATAAAGAACAAATAACCCACACATATGTGGTAATGCCACAATTGTCATAAAAATATACAGCGCAAGTTTAAAAATTTTTATTTTTCACTATTTTGGGCCAGTATCAAAAGATCTTATACATTAACCACAAAATGAAAGCCAAATCTGTCCTGAAAAAGGTTTACAGCGCCTTGAAAAAAGTATTCATATCCCTTGAAATTTTCCACATCTATTGAGATTTTATGTGCTAGACCAACACAAAGTGGCACCTAATTGTAAAGTAGAAAGGAAATGATAAATGGTTTTCATTTTGTTTTTTTTATCTGAACTGTGTGGCATGCATCTCTCTTCAGCCCTTCTGAGTCAATACTTTGTAGAACCACCTTTTGCTGCAATTAGAGCTGCAAATCTTTTTGGGGATGTCTCTACCAGTTTTGCACATCTAGAGAGTAACATTTTTGCCCATTCTTCTTTACAAAATAGCTCAAGCTCTGTCAGATTGGATGGAGAGCGTCTGTGAACAGCAATTTTCAAGTCTTGCCACAGATTCTCAATCGGATTAGGTCTGGACTTTGACTGGGCCATTCTAACACGTGAATATGTTTTGATCTAAACCATTCCATTATAGCTCTGTCTGTATGTTTAGGGTCGTTGTCCTGCTGGAAGGTGAACCTTCGCCCCAGTCTCAATTCTTTTGCAGACTCTAACAGGTTTTCGTCTAAGATTGCCCTGTATTTGGCTCCATCCATCTTCCCATCGACTCTGACCAGCTTCCCTGTCCCTGCGGAAGAAAAGCATCCCCATAACATGATGCTGCCCCCACCATGTTACACGGTGGAGATGGTGTGTTCAGGGTGATGTACAGTGTTAGTTTTCTGCCACACGTAGCGTTTTGCTTTTAGGCCAAAAAGTTCAATTTTGGTATCATCTGACCAGAGCACCTTCTTTCACATGTTTGCTGTGTCCCCCACATGGCTTCTTGCACACTGCAAATGGGACTTCTTATGGCTTTCTTTCAACAATAACTTATTTCTTGCCACTCTTCTATTAAAGGCCAGATTTGTGGAGAGCACAACTAATAGTTGTCCTGTGGACAGATTCTTCCACCTGATCTGTGGATCTCTGCAGCTCCTCCAGAGATACCATGGGCCTCTTGGTTGCTTCTCCGACTAATGCTCTCCTTGCCCGATCTGTCAGTTTAGGTGGGCGGCCATGTCTTGGTAGTTTTGCAGTCGTACCATACCATTTTCGGATGATGGATTGAACAGTGCTCCATGAGATGTTTAAAGCTTGGGATATATTTTTTTAATAACCTTACCCTGCTTCAAACTTCACAACTTTATCCCTGACCTGTCTGGTGTGTTCCTTGGCCTTCATGATGCTGTTTGTTCACTAAGGTTCTCTAACAAACCTCTGAGGGCTTCACAGAACAGCTGTAGTTATACGGAGATTAAATTACATATAGGTAGACTCTATTTAATAATTAGGTGACTTCTGAAGGCAATTTGTTCACTAGATTTTAGCTAGGGGTATCAGAGTAAAGGGGACTGAATACAAATGCACGCCACACATTTCAGATATTTGTAAAAAAATAAAATAAATAAATAATTGAAAACCATTTATCATTTTCTTTTAACTTCACAACTATGTGCTACTTTGTTTTCGTCTAGCACATAAAATCCCAGTTTTTGGTTGCAACATGACAAAATGTGGAAAATTTGAAGGGGTATGAATACTTTTTTATGGCACTGTAATCCACCTGGATACACTAAGTAGTTGCGAGGATATGTACAGTTGTACTAACACAAAGTTGTAACATTGGGTTTTGGGTCGTAAAGGTTTGTTTTGAACTTGGTCATAAAAGATGTTAATCTATGGTAAGCAGTATTTTAATAAATGCTAATTCAATTAGCTCTTGGTGAGAGTTGCTATAAAAATAATGGCATTAGGTTATTCTGAACTAGTTACAAAGTAACAAGAGCAACACTGACACCTTCAGGAGGAAAACTGTATTGAACATTCAAGAGGCATTGCAATATGCTTTTTAATGTCCAGGCATTACCACGGTATTGGATTTCAGGCGATAGCCTTTATTGGCTAAATTAAAGTTAATAGCCCTCAAATCATCTATAGTAGTCTCACCGGCATCTTCTCCTGTGACGGTCTTCATCCATCTTCTGCCGATGGAGCAGGATGACATTACTCCTGCACATGCAAAGGAGGTCATCATTCCAGCACACGGGGACTGTGCCAATGCTGTAAGCCAATCTGTGCATACACAGCTCAGTTTACTACGTCGGAAAAAAAAGCAAGCTGGCAGGTAGGTGCGTTTTAATAAAAAACCTGCCTGCTTGTTACAGCAGAACTTTAGTTCTGGTTTAAGCTGTTAAAACATGCAAGCTTTTGGGACTGGTTCACAAGTTCTACTTCACGCATTACCCAAAATGCTAAAATTCTTGTCACTTCCTGTGACCTGAACTAGAAAACACAAAACAATGTATTCTTCCTTCTGTACACTACCAATTCCCCCAAGTAAATGAGAGGGAGGCATGTTTGTAGTCCAGCCTCAGTCAGGGGCGGATCCAGGGGGGGGGCAACGGGGCAATTGCCCCCTCCGAGAAATGCAGGTGACTGAGAGCAGGGTGTGTGAGAGAGCCGCCGGGCGGCTCCGTGACTGAGAGAGCTGCCGGGCGGCTCGGTGACTGAGGGAGCCGCTGGGCGGCTCGGTGACTGAGAGAGCCGCTGGGCGGCTCGGTGACTAAGAGAGCCGCTGGGCGGCTCGGTGACTGAAGGAGCCGCTGGGCGGCTCCGTGACTAAGAGAGCCGCTGGGCGGCTCCGTGACTAAGAGAGCCGCTGGGCGGCTCGGTGACTGAAGGAGCCGCTGGGCGGCTCGGTGACTGAAGGAGCCGCTGGGCGGCTCGGTGACTGAAGGAGCCGCTGGGCGGCTCGGTGAATGAGGGAGTAAGTGAGGGAGCCGCCGGGCAGCTCCATAGGCGAGGGAGAGCCGCCGCTCAATGTGTTTGTGGGCGGGCTGCTGCCTGCTGACCAATCAGGGAGCCGGTGGGTGGGGGAGCAGAGAGATGACATCATCTCTCGGCGCCCACCCTGCATCCCTGCAGTTCAACTCCCCCCCCTCCATGCAGGCAGCTGCGGCAGCAGAGAGATTACATCATCTCTCTGCTGCCTGTCTCTGGGACACAAGAGACCACCTTAGCAGGTGGCAAGTGACAGGCGACGTGGCAAGTGACAATCCGCAACATGTGGCAGGCTACGTGGCAAGTGACATGGCAAGTGACAATCCGCAACGTGGCAAGTGAAAATCTGCATCTGGTGACAGGCGACGTAGCAAGTGACAATCCGCAACGTGGCAGGCGACGTGGCAAGTGACAATCTGCATCTGGTGACAGGCGACGTGGCAAGTGACAATCCGCAACGTGGCAGGCGACGTGGCAAGTGACAATCTGCATCTGGTGACAGGCGACGTGGCAAGTGACAATCCACAACGTGGCAGGCGACGTGGCAAGTGACAATCCGCACAGTGGCAGGCGACGTGGCAAGTGACATGGCAAATGACAATCTGCAACGTGGCAGGCGACGTGGCAAGTGACAATCTGCATCTAGTGACAGGTGACGTGGCAAGTGACACACTCGGGGCTCCCACTGATTCTGCATTATGGTGAGTTAAACTATTTAATTTTTTATAACAATGTAATTATGGTAATAATGCGCTTCAATCATCCTGACACCATAACAACCATGGTGCCGTGATGATTGAAGCGCCAACACCAGCCATTTCCCCGATAAATGTACCCCAAAAAAATATATTTTCTGGCAGTGCCCCTCCCGAGACTAGACTCTGGATCCGCCCCTGGCCTCAGTGGCACCCATGGCTATGTCCATAGATACACTGGAAGAGCAGTAAGCGTAGCCACTCTAGGACAGGAAAACAGAATTTTTATAACAGCTTACCTGTGAAATCCTTTTCTTGGAGTACATCATGGGACACAGAGCCTTAAGTAATTACTTAATGGGTTATAGGCCACCTTCAGGTGTTGACACTGGTTATACCCAATCAAGGAAGATCACTCCCTATATAACCCCTCCTCCTTCCAGGAGCACATCAGTTTTTGTAGCAAAGCAATATGCTTAATCCCAAAAGAGGGGTGGGACCCCTGTGTCCCATGATGTACTCCAAGAAAACGATTTTACAGGTAAGCTGTAATAAAAATCTTATTTTCTTTATCGTACATCATGGGACACAGAGCCTTAAGTAATTACTTAATGGGATGTCCCATAGCAATGCTACTTGAGGGGAGGGAGAGACAACCCGCAGGGTACCCACAGACTAGAGGATTTATATTGCTGCCCGCAGCACACTTCACCCGAAGGCAATATCCTCATACCTCCTTACATCCACCTGTTAAATTTTTTTAATGTATGCACTAAAGACCAAGTTATGGCCTTACAGATCTGAGCCATGGAGGTCTGATGACGCACTGCCCAAGAAGCACTAACTGCCCTGGTAGAGTGCGCCTTAACTTGAAAAGGGGGAATCTTACCCCTTAAATCATAAGTTTTCAATTATCACTTGCCGAATCCACTTAGCGACAGTGGATTTCGATGCTGCCTGTCCTTTCTTAGGACCCTCTGGCAGAATAAATAAGACAGCAGTCTTACGAATCTGAGCAGTTGCCTTAAAATAGATTTTCACTGCTCTCACCTCATTAAGACAATGTAGTGACTTTTCTTCCCTGGAACATGGTTTTGGAAAAAACGATGGCAGGACAATATCTTGGTTCAGGTAAAAACCTGAAAGCACTTTTTATTAAAAATAGTCTGGACGAGGGCGTAACACCACTCTGTCTTCATGACAAATCAAATATGGCTCTTTACAAGAAAGAGCAGCCAATTCTGAAACCCTCCTTACTGATGATATAGCAATCAAAAATACCCAGGAAACATAAGCCCTCCAGACTCTTTAACCCCTTCCCGCCGACCGTACGCAGATATGCGTACTCGGCTTCCCGGGGTTATACCGGGATGATGCCCGCAGCTGCAGGCATCATCCCGGTACCGTTGTTTACAGCGGGCGATTGGCTACCCGTGTATAACAACCGATGCGGCTAAAAGCCGCTCGGCTGTTATACCGGAGGAGCGGGAGGGGACATCCCCCCCCCTCCCGCCGCCTCCCGCTGCTGTTACCGGGCCTCCCGTGTGATCGGGAGGCCCGGTGTCCGTTCGGCTGCCTTCGGCGGCTGGGGGCGGACTGGAACGAAGCTGCGAGCGGCTTCATTCCAGCCTTCTTGTTGTAAACGCGGAAGCGACGTCATGACGTAACTTCCCGTTTACTCGGCTGCCAATGGCGCCGAATTTAAAAAAGTACACAGTATTCAGAATCGCCATTTTCGGCGATCTGAATACTTTGAAGTGTAAAGGAGGGATGGGGGGTCTTTTAGACCCCCCATCCCTCCATAAAGAGTACCTGTCACCACATATTACTATCACAAGGGATGTTTACATTGCTTGTGACAGCAAGTAAAAAAAAAAAAAAAAAATTTTAAACACAATTTATAAAGTACAAAAATAAATAAAATAAATTAAAAAAAAAAAAAAAAAAAAAATTTTTAAAGTGCCCCTGTCCCCGCGAGCTCGCGCAGTGAAGAAAACGCATACGGAAGTCGCGCCCGCATATGTAAACGATGTTCAAACCACACATGTGAGGTATCGCCGCGATCGTCAGAGCGAGAGCAATAATTCTAGCCCTAGACCTCCTCTGTAGCTCCAACCTGGTAACCGTAAAAATTTTTTAAAACGTCGCCTATGGAAATTCAAAGGTACCGTAGTTCGTCGCCATTCCACGAGTGCGTGCAATTATAAAGGGTGACATGTTTGGTATCTATTTACTCGGCGTAACATCATCTTTCACATTATACAAAAAAATTGGGGTAACTTTACTGTTTGGATTTTTTAAAATTCATGAAAGTGTCACTTTTCCAAAAATTCGCGTTTAAAACACCGCTGCACAAATACCGTGTGATAAAAAATATTGCAACAATCGCCATTTTATTCTCTAGATTCTCTGCTAAAAAAATATATATAATGTTTGGGGGTTCTAAGTAATTTTCTAGCAAAAAATACGGATTTTAACTTGTAAACACCAAATTTCAAAAATAGGCTTAGTCATGAAAGGGATAATTCTGGAAGCTGGCTTCCTTGCACTAATCAGGGTAGAGATAACTGACCGGGAAAGCCCACGTTTCTTCAGAATGTGGGTTTCAATAGCCAAGCCATTAAATTTAGAGACCATAAGGAAGGATGGAATATCGGTCCCTCTGAGAGCAGATCTGGCCATAGTGGGAGGGACCATGGGCCCTCCACTGCCATCTTTACGATTTCTGCATACCTTGACCTTCTGGGCCATGCTGGTGCCACCAGAATTACCGGCTTTCTTTCCAGCTTGACCCTGCAAAGAAGACGAGGCAGCAACTGAATAGGGGGGAATGTATAGATCAGTGGGAACTGATCCCATGGGGTCACCAACACATCCGTTCCGCATGCGAGTGGATCCCTTGTTCTGGCCACAAAGTTGACTAACTTCTTGTTGAACCTGGACGCTAGGAGATCTACGTCCAGAGCCCCCTCATCTTTGGCAAAGCCCGAAATATGTTGGTGTGAAGAGACCATTCCCCTGGGAATAACTGCTGGTGAATCAAGTAGTCCGCCTGCCAATTCTCAACTCCCGGAATAAAGACTGCTGATAGGCACGGAACATTCCTTTCTGCCCAAGAAACAATATGGTTCACCTCTCTCTGTGCTGAGAGACTTTTGGTGCCCTCTTGGTGATTGATATAGGCCCGAGCTGTGTCTTTGTCGGATTGAATCCTGAAAGGACAATCCCGTAACCTGAAAGACCAGGCCTTTAGAGACAGACGCACTGCCCAAATCTCTAGGATATTGATGGGCAAGGTTCTTTTGGTTCTTGACCACTGTCCCTGGACAGTTGTATTTTCTAGAACTGCTCCCCAGCCTGAAAGGCTGGCATTCATCGTTACCACTTTCCAGATGACTGGTCTGAAGGATTTTCCTTTCAGCTGATTCTGGGTTAGTAACCGTCAAGTGAGGCTTTGGGACACTCTTGGGGACAGCTGCATTGCAAGTCTAAAGCTTCAATTGTTTTGTTCCAAGCAGACAGGATACTGTTTTGCAACAGTCTTAAATAAAACTGGGCATAGGGAACTGCTTTGAATGAAGCCACCATGGTTCTTAGCAATCTCATGCAAAGGCGAATGGAGAGATTGCAAGTACGCCACCCAAGTACGCCAGCCTTTTTAACGGTATTAAGGAAGATTTCTCTAGGTTGAGAATCCAACCCAACTCTTCAGATAGTTGGTTGGAGTGCGTACGCTTTGCTCCAAAATGAGCCAAGACTGATCTATTAGTAATAGATCATCTAGGTACGCTACGACTGTTGTGCCCTTAACCTGGCTAGAGGTGGGGCCAGCACTTTTGTGAATACCCGGGGTGCTGTGGCTAGCCCGAAGGGCAGGGCTACAAACTGAAAATGCTGCTGTTCTAATTAGAACCGCAGAAACTCTTGGTGAGCGGGAATATATAGGGACATGCAGATATGCATCCCCGATATCAATTTATGCCAGAAGTTCTCCTCCTAAAAGGATAGAAACTACTGACCTGATCGTCTCCATGCGAAAGGAGCAGATCTTCAGGAACTGATTTAGATCTTTTAGATCTAGAATGGGTTTCATCTCCATTTGGTTTTGGTACCATAAAAAAGTTTGAATAAAACCCCAAACCTTGGGGGCGTGGCCTGACGCAGCATGGAGTAGGACGTGCATACCCTGAGCTCCGTCCATTACTCCTGCTGACATTAATCCTGCACTCTTAATACTTCACCATGCGCTGGGTTGATTCTTCTGGGACTTCTACTATACCCTGTACTGACCATCAGAGTGACTGGATCAGCGGCGGCCCGAATGGAGTGGCGATCCTCCACACGGCGGCCGGATTCAGGCAAGTCCGCGGCTTCGGCCTACTCCCGGAGGTCCGCGGCCATCTTGGTCCTCCTGTACACCCGATCTATATCAGGGTAGTTACACCCTGCTGCTGCCTGGCTTTTCTTGGGAAACCTTCTTGGGAACCTGGAACACATCCCTCCCCACCCATACAGCCTCCCTTGACACCCAGTACCCCAGACGGAGCGGCGGCCGCATTTAGGCAAGCCCGTGGCTTCAGCCTACATGCAGAGGTCTGCGGCCATCTTTATACACCCATACACCCGGCCTGTGCTACATCTCCACCCTGCTGCCCTTTTTGATTTACTTTGGAAATTCCTTTTGGGGATCTTTCACACTCCCCACCACACCTTCACACTACTAGCACCCCAAGCGGAGCAGCAGTCTGTCATGCACTTGCCGCATCTGGGAAGATTTTTCCCCATCTTGGTGGTTCTGAGGCCATAGCCAGCACTGTCTCCCTTCCCGCAGGCTACTAACTTTACCAACCCAAGATTGGGGACTCACTGGGTGACACCCCAGACCCTCACAGCATGTCACCAACCAAATCACAGAAGGCAGCGGGGGCAAAACTCGAGCAGTACCGCCGACAAGACAAGGAGGACATTGAGGAAGATGGAGCCTCTGAGAAAGCAGGGGGGGAGAACGAACGGCGAGTGATACTGACAGACTACTTGAACCAATCACTTTCTGCAGAACTTCCCTCACAGCACAAATTGAGGAGGTCAAGATGGATATTTCCCTTATTCAGCAGGACTTTCAAAAGCTCAGGGAAGGAAGGAAGCTGAGACCAGGCTGAGCACGGTGGAGGATGCCATTCCACCCTTACAAACATCCTCAGACCGCATGCAACAACAAATACACCAACTCCTCACCAAACAAGATGATATGGAGAATAGGCTGAGAAGATGTAATTTACGCCTGATAGGCCTTCCAGAGGGGACTGAAGGCAAGGACACTACCATGTTCTTGGAACAACTCCTAATCAACGCCTATGGGAGAGAAGCCTTTTCCCCTATGTTTTGCGGTGGAGCGGGCACATCGCATGCCAGCCAGACCCCCCCCCCCCCCCCTCGCACAGTCATAGCTAAACTCCTCAACTACAAAGATCGAGATACAGCCCTGAGGATGGTGAGGGAGAAAGGCAACATCCCAGTAGGGAATGTTAAAGTAGCTATTTTCCCAGATTTTTCAGCTAAGGTACAACGCCGTCGCCAGAGCTTTGCAGAGGCCAAGCGCAGACTGAGGAACTTACATTACAAATATTCCATGCTCTTTTCTGCCGTCTCAGAATAGAACATGACGGTCGTGCAGTCTTCTTTGAGGATCCTGAAGAAGTGATTTCCTGGTTGGAACGTTGTGCAATCCCTGAAAGAGCTGATTGATCAAGTCCCAGATATATGAAGGTCTAACTGTTATGCCCAAACTCATGTACAGCGCAATTTTTCTTCAGAGTCGCATGGGTGCATTGTCTCTTGCAGTTGCATGGAACCTTGTTTGACACCACCCATTTCTTGATGTGAACCGTTTCTTACCACACACAAAAACTGTTTGCATGCGACATGGAACTGTTTATGAACCAGCGCGAGTACAAAGTACAAATCCTGGACATTTACGGTATAAGAGTCCACTTACTCTCCGGGGCTCCGGAGGGGCAGAAGTCCTACCAGCCACATGCATCGTGCAGCAAGACTTTACCCCACACGCCACTGGGAAGCAGTACCATGATTACTGGAGTCTTTTCTGGAACAAGTTAGATGCATTCAACAGGAAACAAGGGGATCGGAAAACCATGCCATACCTCGTACAACTGGTATGGATGATATCCCTTGTTCTACTCAGACCCCAGGGACTTAGCCAGATGTTCTGCATTTTCCACATAACCTGGAAGATGGAATGTTTCCCAGTTGGACACAAGTTAAGGGAATATGCCCGCACCAGTTTGGGACAGTGCAGGGCAGGGAGGGGGGGTGGGAGTTCATTTGTTTATAGTTTTGTTAAACTTGATTGTGCAGGTTTTATACATGGCATCTCTAAAATTTCTTACGTGGAATGTGAGGGGCATGCGCAAGAAATTTAAGCATGCAGCAGTCTTCACATTCCTCAAGAAACAGCATGCTGATGTAATAGCCTTGGTGGAGACGCATGTTGAGGGGAGCATCCAGATGGCACTTCGCCGGCCATGGGTTGGGTGGGCGTATCATTCTACCCACACATCCCATTCCAGGGGAGTCTCAGTCTTGATAGCTAAATCGGTACACTTTGAGTTATGTGAACTGTCCACTGACCCACAGGGACGATACGTATTTATCCTAGCTAAATTATATGGAGAACCCCTACTCATACTGGCCTTTTATGTACCACCCCCATTTAACATCACCATAATTAAAGAGGGACTATAATTCATGGCCCGCCACTCTGCTATATCTGCATTTTGGCTAGGCGACTTTAATACCACACTAATTTCGATTTTGGACAGGCTACAACTTACTCCACCTACCCTAAATACTCCCAATGAAACTAGGTTCTCTAAGTTCATTTCCACCTTCCATTTAACAGATACATGGCGCCACAGGTTCCCACAGGCTAAATCGTACTCGTGCTTCTCATCTTCTCATAACTCCATGTCCCGCATAGACTTCATACTCATTTCCCACAGATTGACACCAAGACTAACAGAGGCTGCATTCTCCCCCAGAATACTCTCGGATCACAGTCCTTACTGGATTACATTAAGCATCCCTATGGCAAAACCACCACGGTCCTGGCGTTTGAACCCATTTTGGCTCTCTCTCCTACCTGAGGATGATGAGCTCACAGATAAGTGGAGACTGTACTTTGTGGAGAATGACAAGTCAGCATCACCCTCCGCAGTATGGGACTCCTTTAAGTTATTCGCCCGATCCACGTTAATTATTGCTATCAATAAAATCAAGACAAATTCCTCCAGTGCCCTCGGTAAGGCGCTGGAGCACCTGTCCTCTGCTGAAAGACTTTGTCACCACCCCGACCCCCGCGAATGCGAACCTGCTTAAACTACAAACTAGAGTAGTTACCTAGCTACAATATCAGAAAGCAAGAAAAAAACTTTTTTTTCTCCAAACAAAAAATGAATATGGGGAAAAAGCAGGCAAGTTATTGGCATACTTGGTGCACAGTGAAGATAGGCCCCCCGGTGGTTATCACACTACATGGCCCTGGAGGACAACAAAAAAAAAGACCCACCCAGGGTAACTTCTATGTTCAGAGATTTCTTTGCTGACTTGTACAAAAGGACAGCTCCCACTGAGACACAATCAATGTCCCTCTTTCTTGAGAAGGTGATTTTCCCACAGCTGACAAAAGAACAGATAGACCTACTAGAGGCACCCCTCACCACAGACGAAATTAGAATTGCTATTGCCAGTTTTGCCAGGTCTAAATCCCCAGGATCAGACGGACTCCCAATTGAGTTTAATTCCCAATTCAGTGAAATACTAACCCCTAAACTGCAAGCTTTATACAATCATCTCTTTGAGACTGGGACTTTACCCCCATCCATGACAGAGGCAACAATAGTCCTCATCCCCAAACCAGGAAAGGACCCGGGATACCCAGAATCCTATCGCCCAATAACCCTTCTACAGGTGGACATCAAAATATTGGCCAAAGTACTATCCATTAGGCTTAATCAGGTCATCTTATCACTAATACATACAGACCAGGCAGGTTTCATGCCTGGTCGCAACACCTCGTTTAATCTCTGGAAATTATATATGAATATACAGGCTACACATGAGGAGGTTGGATCACGAGTTGTGGTGACTTTGGACACAGCAAAAGCATTCGACTCGGTGGAGTGAAGGTATCTCTGGAGACGCTTGGAGGGCTATGGCTTCTGTTTGAAATGTATTAAGTGGATTCAATTGCTATACCAGGCACCCAGGGCCAGGGTGGTGGCTAATGGGTGGTCGTTTCGGATTTTTGACCTCAGTAGAGGCACGAGGCAGGGCTGCCCCTTATCCCCACTATTGTATGCCCTTGCGGCAGAACCCCTTGCGATATTCATCCGAGCGAACCCGGAGATTAAAGGACTGGGCTCTTTAATTGAAAAAAATCAATATGTATGCAGACGACACGCTGCTATAATTAGCGGATTCGGGCCCATCTTTATGTACCGCACTCCACACGATCGAACAATTCAGAATATTTTCAGGACTGAAAATCAATTGGGATAAGTCCCAAATTCTACAAATTGATAGCTTCCCATCCCCAGAATCCCAAGCCAGACTACCGCTTCAGAGAGTTGATGTCATTAAATATTTAGGGATCCATATATCCAGATCCCCTGCAGATTATGTATCCCTCAATATAGACCCTCTCCTTTCCATGGTTAAAAATAAAGTACGGGTTTGGTCCAGACTCCCACTTGGGACCTGGGGTCGTATAAATTTAATTAAAATGATCTTACTCCCTAAAATACTGTATGTTCTCTGGCATACTCCAGTTTACTTACCGCTGAAGCATTTCAAATCTTTAGAGTCCCTTCTCAAGCCATTTGTGTGGGGTACCAACAGACACAAACTGGCATGGCAAACTCTCAAGAAGCCGACTGACCTCGGTGGCACAGCTCTTCCTGACTTTAACCTATACTACATTGCATCACAACTGTCACAGCTCTTCCACTTAGATAAAACGGACAGCAAGAGATTTCTTACGCTCCTATGTCCAAGATGGGCACAACACACCAAGGACTCGATATATGCAATAGCATCGGGCTTGGGGGGGATGGAACTAGGGGAAAATAGACATACCATGCTATATCACTAGAGGAAAATATGGGACTTAGCCGCCCCCAAACTTGAAATCCCACAATTCAATGGTTACACGCCGGTATGGCACAACAAGAATCTTCCTGAATTCAACAAAATTCATGACACAAATTTATGGTCCATGCAGGGAATATTTTATCTGCATCACTTACTAAAAGACGGGCATCTTAAAACGTTTGATTCACTTAAAGAAGAATTTACAATTCAGAATTAAGCGTTCTTTAGATTTCTACAAATCCGTCATGCGGCACAATCGCAATTTCCTGATTCCCTCCCAAAACCTACACCTAATGTCCTTATGGCAGTAATTAAGAGCACGGACCCCCATAAACTGATTTCAGCTTTCTATAGCATGCTCTCAACCCCCGTCTCTACTAGAATAGCATATGATCTCAAACCAAGATGGGAAAGAGAAGTGGGACCAATGGAGGATGAGGAGTGGGAGGAGGCGCTGGAGTCTTGTAAGGCTGTGTCCCCCAAATTATCAGATCGTCTGTCACAGCTTTACATTCTTCATAGGGCATACCTCACACCCCTTAGAGTGGCAAGATACAAACGCACACAATCTACCACATGCCTGATGTGTGGTACAGGCACTTTTTTCCACTTGATTTGGACATGTCCTAAGATTCAAGGTTTGTGGGAACAAATTGTGACATTTCTACACGATACAATGGGCTCACCCCTAGCTCTAGACCCAAAACAATGCCTCCTGGGTATAATTCCAGATACAATTGACAAATATACAAAAACATTTCTCCATGAGACACTCTTTGCAGCAAGAAAGATCATAGCTAAAAAATAGATGAGACAAACGCCTCCCAAAATAGTGGAATGGAAGGTGGAGGTGGAGGTCTTATACGGCATTTCTTGCCGTATAAGAAATGCATATATATTAATAGAGGTTGCCCTGCCAAGTACAACAAGATATGGGATCGTTGGCTCCAAGAGTCTGATACCTGTGTATAATGAAACCAAATTAATATGGAATGACTACCTGGGTGCGCGCCTCGATGTGTAGTTTCTATGTGTTAAATGTATACATATAGAATATTCTCACATGACAAGAACAATGTATCAATTATCATATGTACAGACTGTATATTAATCAATGTACGAGTTACCAAGTTTATATGTTAAAGCAAACATAACATGTATGCACCAGTTGATTAATAAAACCTTTGTTTAATGGAAAAAAAAAAAAACCCAAACCTTGTTCTTTTGTGGGGTCCTGTATGATCACCCCTTGAGATATTAATCGGTCTAGTGCCTGAAACAGATTGTCTTTTCTCTGGATCTTTGGGAACGCTTGACCTCAGGAAGCGAGATGGCGCAAAGTCCCGAAATTCCAGCTTGTACCCCAGCGTTACCATGGAGATGACCCATCTGTTTTCAGACTTCTGAAAACTGCAGAAGTCTTCCCCCCACCTTGGTGAGGGGGGTTGCCTCTTCATGATGAGGATTCTGTCTTGCAAGTTTCCGACCCCAGGACTTCTTTTGAGCCTGGGTTTGACTCTAAGATTTTCCTCTAGAGTCTGACGGCGGAGGCCATCGCCCCTGCCTAGAGGCGGAAACCCCTGGTGTAAGGGAAAGAGCCCGTTTAAATGAAGGGCGTTTATACTCTGACTGGCAAAAGAGTACTTTTCCCACTAGAAATTGCTTGGATATATTTGTCCAAGTCTTCTCCAAATAGTCTCTCCCCATGAAAAGGGTGCCCAGTTAGGAGGTCTTTACATGATGCTGCAGTTGAAAAAAAAAAAATTTCTAACCACAGGATTCTACGCATATGCACAAGCAGAAGCGCAAGGCGGGATGCCTGGTGAATAGAATCTTTAATAGCATCTATGGCAAAGCATAATGCTTTTGGTAGTTCAGCCAAATCCTGAGCTTGTTGTGCAGGAAGCTCTCTAAGGGCCTGTTTAAATTGGTCCTTTAGGGACTGACAGACGCTTATTGCAGCGACTGCAGACTGAGTAATGGCACCTGCCATGGAAAAAGTAGATTTTAACAGGGACTCCAACTCTTTATCTGTTGGATCCTTAAGCATCTGTGCATTGTCTACTCGACACACAAAGTTTGAGAGCTTGCTATAAAATTTTCCGACAACAAAATCCGTTGTCAGAAATTCCGATCGTGTGTACACAAATCCGACGCACAAAGTGCCACGCATGCTCAGAATAAATTAAGAGACGAAAGCTATTGGCTACTGCCCCGTTTATAGTCCCGACGTACATGTTTTACGTCACCGCGTTTAGAACGATCAGATTTTCCGGCAACTTTGTGTGACCGTGTGTATGCAAGACAAGTTTGAGCCACCATCCATCGGAAAAAATCCATGGATTTTGTTGTCGGAATGTCCGATCAATGTCCGACCGTGTGTACAGGGCATTAGGAGGGAGAAAATGCTTATCCAGGTCCCATTCAGCAAAAATAAGCTGTTCTAGTAATGCATGTGCAGGAAACGCATGCAAAGGTTGAGAGGGTTTTAAGGGACCCAAGGAAGAAACCGAACTTTAAGGAGACTCCGTTAGGGGTAGCATGAAAGTAGAACGAACCATCTCCGTAAGAGATTATATCAGCAATTTCTCAGATTGAGAGGCTGAAAAAAGGCTCATCTACCGTTGTTTCCTCGGCAGAGGAATCATCATCGGTTTGTTTTTCTCCCGATCGACTGAGGGTAACACCTCATCCCGTGCCCACTGTTTCCCTTGCAAAGGTTCTGAAGTGGGGGAGGGGGATCTAGCACGCTTCCTATCCATTGTAATGGAGGATGCGATTAAAGCCACTAATCTTCCTTCCAGGCCCTGCAGGGTAGAGGAAAGGACATCTTCAGTCAAGTATACAGGGGCTGAGATGTAAGAAGCAGTTGTACCATCAATTTGTTCCAATGGCTCACCCTGGCTTGCCATAACTGGTAATTCATGTGAGGATGACAGCATGGAAAGGAGACTCAGGATCCTAGCGCCTGGGGGTGAAACCTTTAGTTTTTTTGGTTTTTGGGGTGTCTTTTTGGTAGGCATAGTCCTAAGTACGAAAACAGAGGCATTTTACAAATTGCACTTAATCGCTGAAAATAGTCATGACATTTAAAGCTGCTATAAAATTCAGCCTAGTGCTGGAAAAAAAGGTGTTGTTCCTGCATCAGGAATGCCAGTTTGCAACTGTCACATGTCCCACAGCTCTTGTGTCCTTGTGTTGCAGGCTGCTTGTTTTCTCCTCGTCAGCCGAGGAGAGACTGTCACAGCTGTGTTGTGTTTGTTTTTAGCCTACCATGTGTCCTCGTGGACGTTCACGGCATCACGCTTAGGCTTTGCCCCTCCTGAGCAAAAATTCTGCCCCTTTTTACAATTAAAATGTTCCCGCGCCTGTGCGTAGCGTTTTCGGGCCCACCGACCCAACACGAGGGGGGGGGGGGGGGTTGAGAAGGCACAAACAGTGAAATCAGCCACAGTAAAACAATTAGCAGTATTAGCGGGACCTCCGCATCCCCGCCTGCGGTGGGGGTAATTTAAGGGGGGTACAGCGTTGCTGTCCCCCTAACCCTCTGGTCCCATCAGGGGGAGAAAGAAAACATTTTTGCAGATTTCTTTTACCTTGAAAATATCCACCTCCACACGCTGCTGCAACCAGACACAGACACAGAGCTTTACAGTGAAGACAACAGAGTAAGGTATGTGCATAGACTCCCCCTAGTGGAGAATTAAGGCATGACATTTTTTCCCTAATGGAAGAAATACATAGGTGTTTTTAATACCCAAGTTTCTTCCCTTACCTTATCCCCGCCGCAGGATTTGCTGAATTAACAGACAATCCAACCTTCACCCATCACGACGGGCTGCGTTTAGCAACCCTTCAAGGACCGGGTCCCTAAAATGGGGTTCCAACTCCCTTGGACCTGTAAAGAGCACCCCATCAGGAAGCTTAGGTAATGTAGCAAGACCAAAGCCCTGGGTTCCTGGGGTCCAGCCCTACAAAGAGAGGCGTTAACAGTAAAACCTCGTGCTTCGGATACGAGGCCCCAGGTACCAACCTTTTAGGCCTCAGTGGCACTCTGGATGGATCTGGTCTTTATGGAGGCTATTTAAATCCAGAATGGATCCCTCCAGTGGAGCTCCTCAGAGCACATCTTCACTCGTGACCAACACCTTGGACACTGGCGAAAAAACTGATGTGCTCCTGGAAGGAGGAGGAGGGGTTATATAGGGAGTGAACTTCCTTGATTGGATGTTACCAGCGTCAACACCTGAAGGTGGCCTATAACCCATTAAGTAATTACTTAAGGCTCTGTGTCCCATAATGTACGATAAAAAAAAAAAAAAAAAAAAAAAAGTGTTATTCACAGGATTACTAGGTGAAAATAAAAAAGGAAAAAAAAACCCAACCTTAAAATACATGCAGCCACCACATTTAAGGATGCTGCAGTTACAGGGAAAGGGAGAGTGCACTGCACACGCTTGGGTTTTGAATAAGCGAGAATGCTTTCTCCTGTGATGCCAAGGGTATACTCAATGTGTGGCACATCCAGATACACATGGCAGGACAGGGTTGATCATTTACAATGGGAGTTTTTTAGCCAGGCTTTGGAGTTGCTTATCGGTATTGCATTTAAACTAAGCAAAAGGTTTCTAAGCTGCACAGTGTTTTTTTTTTTTTAACCTACTTTAGCCCCTAACCTGAATAGTCAAAATTATTCAAAAGGTGAACTGAGCCCTTTAAATACTAGCCTGCCATACTGCTTTTTTTTGTCATTCTACACTGCCCAGGTTGGAGGAGTGCTACAACGTTCTGCTCTATACGTGTGTGTGTATACATTCAGCCTCACCTGTTCATATGCATAGAACTTCATGGCTGTCTCTGGGGCAATTTTGATGACATTAACTCCATTCCCCCGCCAGAGGGATCGCACACCTCCTTCCTTCACCATCTGCTTCAGACCAGCCAACATGTTTGAGTTTCCTTTGGTTCCGTGTACCTGGCAAAATTATATATAGAGTTCTTCTTAAAAATGACACGACATTACAATGTACGTCACAACATTTCTGCATTTCTTACATACAGTAGTTACATAGTCTGGTTGAAAATAAAGACAAGTCCATCTAGTTTAACCGATTAAAAAAAAAAAAAATACCCACAGTTGGAACGCAAAAAAACAATAAAGCATGATCCAATGAGCTCCAGCAGGGAAAAAAAAAACCTTCCTGATCCCCAAAGAGGCAATCGGATATTCTCTGGATCAACTTTACCTATAAATATTACATCTTCATCTATACTGTATATCCTAAATACTAGAAAGAAGCCATTATTCCATTTTTCCAAAATATCACGAAAACCATAAAGACCATATTTTTCTGACCCACACTCAGATAGGGGATCTGATAACCATTTTATAGGTGACTGTCTGAGTTAGAGGTCATTTTATTCCAGTGAATTTAGGTAGCTGGATAGCTAGAACAACAGTTTGATACAAAAGAATGCAGGGTGATCTACAAGACTTGTTACACACCAGAGCATAGCTAGCTTTTTGTGTACAGCATATCCAAAAAGGGATAAAAACCATTACTGTACATTTGTTATCATCATTTATCTAAAAAATGCCATAAATTATAAAAAGCTTTAAATAGAACAAGAACGGACTGAAATACCTGCATCATGACTTTTAAACGGTCAAGAGGGGCAGTTCCTGTACGGGACACGGCTCCAGCCATTGCTCCAGACAAAAGCTGCTTCCACCACTGACCAGTCTTCTTCTCCTCTTCTGTAAACTCATCCGGAATAGTGAGACTGTCACCAATATCCAGGACCTGAAAACATTAACAAAGAATGAAATCGGCTCTTCTCAATATTTTATTTGATTTAGAATACAGACAGTGAGATATTACATTTAAATTTGAGCAAGTATGGATGCTCTCATTGCAGTGGTCCTGAAAATACTACCTGCCTCGCTTTTATGCTGAACCCCTGGTTTCATTACTTTTTAAGTCACTGGCCCAGAAAATACATACAGATGATCAGGTAAAACCAGAGGGGAAAAAACAAAGAAACAGATGAAGCCACCAAATCTAATGATTGGTAGGCTTCAATATATTACATTTTTGGTTCTGGGTTTAATACCGCTTTAAAAAGGGCCAGTACAACAACCAGTAAACTAGTAACATCAAGGAAGGTAAATATGGCAAAGTTTCTTTAAGCACAGTATACCAATTTATATTTAGCAATCTAAAGCATTTCAGGAAATATGATTGTGGACAAAAAAGGGCTTTTTTCACAACGCAACACTGACTTTGGTAGCAAGACTGAAATAAGAAAACTGTTTACATACAAACTATTCTGAACACATTTCAGGTAAGTACACCATAGGATCAAGCCAGGTTATTTAAAGTGTTTGTTAACCAAAAAAAAAAAAAAAGAAGAATTCCTGGTCCTTTAAAGCAGATTACACGGCACAATGCTTGTGCCGTGTAATCTGCCCCCCTCTAAACTGACCCCCCCCCCCCCCAAATCTGCAGCTTCCCGTATGGCCACTCTAAATGGACCACGAAAATCAGGGCTGCTCCGCCCTGATCTCCGTGGTCAAAGTGCATCCCTCCATCATATGCTGTCCTCTCTCCCCCCTCACCCCCTCCTTCCTGCCTGTCATCTTGTGTCTCCGTCTTCGCCCCCCCTCCGAAGCTATTAGCAAAATTAAAAGTTGTAAATGGACCACTGCCAGCCCCTCTATGACAACCTAGCATACCACTCTGCATTATTCTTTTATAAAAACGAGCAATGTAAATACCGTTTTAGCGCTGTCTTCAGGCCGGTCACGTGACTCTCGGCCAGGTTTCCAGGGCTACTGCAGGAGAGGTGTGATCTCCCCGTCTAACGTCAGAGGGAGATCACGGCCCCTCCTGCAGAAGCCATCCATCAGATGTATACAGCAGCCACAAGTCATGTGACCAGCCTGAAGATCGTTGTAAATTGGTATTTACAACGCTCGTTTTTATGAAAGACTACTGCTCACTGCTCTGCCAGGCCCTAATTGATGGTCTGGCAATGTTTGTATTCTTAGGGTTAACAAAGACTTTAGACATTGTGCCAAATGTTAATAATATGGACATGATAGTCCATACATGTACTGTCCATTGTTCTTCTCAATTTGACTCCTAAACCTGTATCCACTACAATGGGCACTTACCTGTCTCCGATCTGCTCATCACTGCTGTCTACAGCCGCACATTGACAAGGTTGAGAACACTCATGCCAAGTATATCAAATGTCTCCTCCACCTCGGGACTCTGTAATTTTCTGGGAGAGGCCATGTACTATTTTTTACAAGAAAAAGGTATCCTATCCAATTTTAAAAACCACTACCATTTTGGTCACCATCACTACCATAGCACACAAATTTTATATCAATAGGAGGAGAGACTTTAAATAAAGTGGTTCTAAAGGCTTAAGGTTTCTTACCTTCATGCATTCTAGGCCCCCCTAATAATTACCTGAGAACCCCAGCAATGTGCAATGTGCACAAAAGCCTCAGCTTTCCAGGGACTCTCTCTTCTCATTGGATGACCGTGTATCTGGAGTGAAGCCCCTAGGAACGCCGTACATGCCTGTTTGTTGAGAAGCCTGTACAATTACAGCGTCTTAAGTGCACGCTTTTTACCTTGACATTAAAGCTTTTATACCAATGTACTGCACTATAAGAGCGCTCTTTTCATGTGATTCTGAGCACTACTGGGACCAGTTAGATGCAGCAAGGTTGGAGGGAGACCTTAACTCCACATGTGCATATTGACAACCTATCGTCTAGTGGTCACCCCGGTCTGGTAAGCCTTTTTGTACAGCTGTATGTCTGTGCCTATTTAAACTTCTATCAGAAGGACCAGTTTTTCTGATCATCTCCCACTGGGTCAAAAATACTCCAAGGGTGTAGGTTAAACAAAAGCCTCTATACATGCCATCCACTGATAACGCTATATTAATGTATTCTTGCTGCAATATCACCATTCTCTGTTCTTGATTATGATGCCACTCATCTGGTCTAGGTAGGTTGTATTCCCCTTTTTTTTTCCTCTAGGCTTGTCTTCTTCCCCTCCTTCCTCTCTACCCTAGCCCCTCCTTTGCCTTCATTGAACTAAGTTGCACTATGCTCATTATGCCTGTTTAAATTATGGTTTTGCTTCAAAAATTACACTGTCCTTTTCTGTTTATCAGAATATAAATCCTCCTATATAATTACCCCTGATGAAAGGACTTTGAACCTGAAACGCGTTGGGTACCGCTAGGACTTATCCTGGATGATGGACACTGGAAAGTGCTACCGGACATTGGAGTGAAACTACTCTGTATATGTATTGTCACATTTCTATTGCAAGATATTATTGTTTCATGTGTAATTATGTTATTGTCAGTGTATGTTTTATTAATCATCGTATGTAGATGATTTTTTAGCATAGTCTTATCACATCTCTAAGACAGTACGAAGAATATTCCCACCTGTCCCTGCTTCTGATCTCTACAATCAAATTTTTGCACCCAAGCTATACACACTTGCTAGGGCCCACTGATTAGAAGCCAGTTAACTTACTACCATGTTTTTGGGTTGTGGATTTAAAGTGGGGACCCTCAAGGGCATCAACACAAACATTAGGAGAGCATAAATGACTACATTAGAGAATACCTTTGTTTTATAATAAAAACTTACCGTGGAATGTTTCCAGTAACGGATAATTTCATCAATGTTATCTGCAGGATTAAACAGAAAGTGGTCCCGCCACTCATTCCAGTCTACTGTCAGGGTGCCATCTGCATCCATACTGCCAAGTGAAAAAAAAAAAAATCAAACCCGTGTAATCAAACTTTTATTCCGATTTTTAAAATAATAATTATTAAAATGTATTCTATGTATTTCAAAAATAAAATATTTTGAAAGTAAAAAAAACTCTCTGGGGCACAACTATGGACTTCATGTATTCAATTATATTTTATAGAAAAATAAAAACATTCAATTCCCTCTTTCAAACCTGAGCTCCAGCTTTATTGAGGTATAAATTTAATATATATATATATATATATATATATATATATATATATATATATATATATATATATATATATATATATATACATACATACATACACACATATACACACACACACACAACCTCGGTTCTCGGCTAAATAAGTAGCTTAGAGAGCTGAGGGAGGAGAAACAGATAGTAAGCTTCCATCTTCCAAGTGAATGGCTGTGCAGGGGAGGCATGTCAGGCCAAGTCTGATCATTGGAGTAGAGCAGGCTGAGCTCTCAGAGCAGTGAGAGAACTGACCATGCTTTGCTCTCATTCTTAGTGTGATCTTTTTTTATAGGAAAGCAGAGAGACTGGCAGGAACACCAGGGATTTCACACAAATGAAGCAATACAAAGAGAACAGGATACGTGTTCATATGAGTAGATGGTACAGCAGCCACATATCAGGAATAAGAAATGTTGGGTTTACATATTCTCTAAAGTGATCGTAAAGGCAGAAGCCCCCCTCAGCCCCCTTAAAGCGGGGTTCCACCCAAATTTTGAACAATATCTGTATGTATTCTCTTCCTTGCCTAGATGCTGACATGCCGTTTAAAAAAATTTAAATCGCCGTAATTACCTTTTATTTTTCTATTCTTCTTTGCACTTCCTGGTTCTCCTCCCATGGGAGTAGGCGTGTTTCTAGCCTCTCCCAGACTCAGCACAGTCTCCTGGGAGCTAGTCTCAGGCTTCCCAGGATGCCACTGAGCATGTGCGGGAACGAGCGGTGAATGCTGGGAGCACAGCATTCACCACATCCAGGAAATAAATGCTTGTGGGCTTCAAATGCCCACAATGAAGATGGAAACCGCCTGCAGTGAATAATATAAGTTATTCTTTCCAACGAAATCTGACACAGGCGGACATATTACACACAATATGCGAGTATGTAATGCTGAGAAGAAAAGTCTGTGAATGAACTCAAAAAAAACGATAGATAGGTGGACCCCCGCTTTAATATTTAACAGAGCTCCCCCCTATCCAGCGATGTTGTAGGATAGTCTTGGCTGCCCGGAACGCCCCTCATTAGCTGAGACAGCAGCACCATTGGCTCCCCCTGCTGTCACTTAAAGTCAGTCAGTGAATGAAGAGAGAAAGGGGGCAGGGCCGGGCCGCAGCTCTGTGCCTGAATGGATACGCAGAGCTGCAGCTTGACTCGGGTACCCCCATAGCAAGCTGCTTGCTGTGGGGCACTCATCAGGAGGGGAGGGGCCAGGAGAGCCAAGGAGGGACCCGAGAAGAGGAGGATCCAGGCTGCCCTGTGCAAAACCACTGCAACAGAGCAGGTAAGTATTACATGTTTATTATAATTAACTTAAAAAAAAAAACAAAAAAAAAAAAACACACACTTTACAATCAATTTAAGTAGTTCCTTTAGATCAAGCTGGTCCAAACTATTTACTTCACCAACATTTACAATGGCTGGGAGTGCTGCATAAACTGAATGTAGCCTTACATTATACAGCGCTGTGTTCCAGCAGTATGACAACTCCTGAACAAAAGCGAGTCAGGCTGAGCACTGTTCAGACATTCACAGGGAGATTTGTATTCTTTGAATGAATACAAAACCCCCTCTGATTGGCGGAGGTTGAGATTGTGATGTCATTCGCTCTCCTCAATCAGAGGAAGCTTCAGCTACGTATAGTTTATACAGCTCTTCCGGCCTCTGCAAATGTTAGTGAGGTAAATAGTTTGTTTGGATCAACCTTATCCAAATAAATTATTTAAACTTAACTAAAATCTGGACATCAGCTTTAAATCGCACTTTTCATTTAGTCGTTTTGACTTTGGGGCTTCAAAAGCATACTAATAACTTAACAGGGATATGAAATAAAAAAAAAATAAATAAATAAATAAAAAAAACTTGGCAAGCCACGTGCATCAGTTACTGTAATTACATATATGTGAGCTGTTTTTCCTGCCAGAAGATTTGTATTTGTTGACCCAGTCCTAAAATTTAAGCTGGCCATGCACAACTCAAATTTTGGCCAATTCCTGCTGAATCATCTGAAATATAAGCTGTGGATGGACCGGCCAGCACCACCCAGCTCAACAAACTTCTATTGAAAAATAAAAAGGAGTTGGGTGGAAAATCATTGGCCAAAACTTTGACTGCAGCCAATAAGATGTATCGATGTTTGGGTTATTTAGACAGTTGCAGGTGCTGCTGCTGTCTCAGTACCTCCACCCATGCTTTTTAGAGTGAATGGGGCTAAAGTAGTTAAATTCTAGCTTTTATAGGTAGCCTTACACAGTCTCAGCAGACAGCAGAACCAGCCTGGTGACTGGACTTTTCTCTTCGCTGCAGTTAAGACCTAGTGCCTTTAGCAGTGGCAGCTGGTGGGTTTTTTCTTTGGGGGGGGGGCAGCAAACAACCATCCCCCTTCCCCCCGGGACTTACCCCATCTTCCCATCGAGGTTGCGGGTGGGTATGCAGGCTCCTATGGGCGGAAGGCAGCAGCTCCTGTGTCCTCTGTCCTTCTGCCTCACAGGGGCTTCCGCCATTCAGCTCCTCCCTCCTTCTGGGCATCAAAAAGAATCCCCTGTCCTTTCAGCGAATCGGTGATGGGTCTCAAGACCCACTTCCTAAATCGGTCGGGAGGAGGATCAGTGTGTCGATAGCAAATTCTTATTCGCTACTGTCACACAACTAGGTGGGATTGGGGCACGGAGCCCAGCCTT
Source organism: Aquarana catesbeiana (assembly GCF_042186555.1). NCBI lineage: Eukaryota > Metazoa > Chordata > Amphibia > Anura > Ranidae > Aquarana > Aquarana catesbeiana. The sequence continues at coordinate 200,715,814 of NC_133330.1, read as the reverse complement.
TTTGAAGCCTCTGACTCTAATCAGATGCTTCAACCCCCCCCCACCACCACCACCAGCATACGACAATAAATCAGGGATTGATTGGCCAAAAGTACTGCCATTGCCTCTTTCTAGTGCTGCTGTTGAGGGCATTGCAAAAAAATAAATAAATAATTTATACTTATTTCCTAGTATACTAGTTGCTTTTAACAGATTTATTATTTTTTAATAAACACAAAACTACAAATCACATACATACATATATATCTGCCAGGAGTTCAGCTCTAAAATATATCTAAATCCAAAACCAAAAATGTATTATATTGCAGCTTTCCAGTCCTTAAATGAGATGGCTGCATTAGCCCATTGAACATCACTGAAGTCGGATGAAAGTCAGATCGCCGTCTTGACTGATCTGACTTTGGCACACGACTTGTGCTCTGATGATCTTGAAGGGGAACTCCACGCCAATTTAACGGCAAACGGCCCCCACAAAATCCATACCAGACCCTTATCTGGGCACACAGGAAGGGCAGGTCAGGAAAGGGGGTGGAGACAAGCGAGTGCCCCCCCGAACTGTACCGTAGACAAGCGAGCGCCCCCCACCCCAAAGCACCTTGTCCCCATGTTAATGAGGGCAAGGGCCTCTTCCCGACAACCCTGGCCTTTGGTTGTTGGGGTCGGCGGGCGGGGGGGCTTATCGGAATCTGGAAGCCCCCTTTACGAAGGGGGCCCCCAGGTCCCGGCCCCCCACCCTATGTGAATGAGTTTGGGGTACATTGTACCCCTACCCATTCACCTAAAAAAAATGTAAAAAAAAAAAAAAATTCAAAAATGAAACACATTGCACGGGTTTTTATAATAATCTATTAAGGCAGCTCCGTCGTCAGACTTCTTCTGTCTCAGACTCTTCTGCCTCCTCCACTGACGTCTTCTGTCAGTTTTTCTCCCTTCTCTGGGTCTTCTCGGCTGATGTCTTCTATCCCTCTCCAGTTCTTCTCCCTCTGTCCACTGTCTTCGCCGCTATCTTCTCGCTCTTTTGCTGGGTTTTCTCCGCTGTGTTCTTCCGATGCTGACTTGGCGCTCTCTCACGCTCTAATCCTGGGTGCACGGTGTGCCACTGCTTATATTGGCATGGGGCGGGATCACTGGAGACCCGCCCCTTATGACGTCACCGCCTCATCATGCCCCAGGCGGTGACGCCATAAGGGGCGTGGCCTCCGGATGACATCACCCGGTGACTCCACCCCATGCCAACATCGGAAGAAGAACACAGTGGAGAAGACCCAGCAAAAGAGCGAGAAGATAGCGGAGAAGACAGTGGACTGAGGGAGAAGAACCGGAGAGGGCTAGAAGACATCCGAGAAGAGCGGAAAAGACCCGAAGAGGGGAGAAGAGATCAGAAGAGATGACGGAGCTGCCTTAATAAATTACTTTAAAAACCTGTGTACTGTATTTTATTTTTGACACTTTTTTTTTTTTGGTAAAAAAAAGTGTCAAAAATAAAATACAGTACAATTTTTTTTACATTGTGCGTGGAGTTCCCCCTAAAGATTCATACCAGACAAAGTGCCTAGTATTGTCGGGAATCAAAGTCGGATCCTTGTTCATTGAAGTAGGACACATGTCCGACTTCAAGTCGCAGGGCAAAGTCGGATCCAAAGTGGTATGACTGTCATGTCATACCAGTGTGAACCCAGCCTAAACTGGAGACTCTCAATAGGACTGCAGAACACAGAGGAGCCTTGGCGAGGGACTACAACTTTCACATATATTTGCAAATGTGTGCAACTAAGCCCTTTTTTTTTTTTTTTTTCACACTGCATCCCAAAAAGAAGCTAAAGAAGCTACTCCTACAGGCTTTTGAGCTCTCATTTTTTCTGCCTGGAAACTCCCCTTCCATATTAGTTTACAGGCATATGCTCTTACAGGCAGAAAAAACCCAGACCAAACTTGCGTTTTTGAGAGGAGATTTTGAGCAGAAAAGAAGCCTAATTACCCAAAAATGCGTGAAAGAGCATGAGAAGGTTCAAAGAAGCTCGAAAACACACAAAATATTATCTTATATATAAAATAATATATTTTAATGCAATATAATACAATTATCTCTTATATTATTATTTGAGGTTTAATGTGATAAATGTAAAGTTATGCACTTGGAGGCTAAGAATATGCATGCATCTTACATGCTAGGGGGAGTACAACTGGGGGATTCCATAGTGGAGAAGGATCTGGGGGTTTTGGTAGATCATAAGCTTCATAACAACATGCAATGCCAAGCTGCGGTTTCTAAAGCGAGCAAAGTTCTTTCTTGTATTAACCACTTACCGACCGCCACACGACGATGTACGTCCAAACTTTCAACGGGGATATCGTTATGGCAGCAGCTAGCTGCCATAACCCCGGTATCCCCTTTTTCGTGCGGCAGCCGGCTTTCAGATAAAATTGGTCCCTGCAGCCGATTCGCCGCGAGATCACTTTTAATCGGTGGCGGGAGAGGGGCCCCCCCCTCCCGCCGCGATCTGGTGCCCTCCGCCACTTACCGGAGCCGTCGGTGGCGGCGGAGGAGATTGCGTCCTTCCCTGTGGTGTGCCAGGAGACGAGTGTGGCTAAGATGGCGCCCACTCGACTCCATGACACTGCTGGGCGGAAGCGACGTCAAAACGTCACTTCCGTCCACGCCTCTTAAAAGGCATATTTTTTTCAATGTCATTTTTTTCAATGACTTTTTTTTTTTTCTTGCATTTTAGTGTAAATATGAGATCTGAGGTCTTTTTGACCCCAGATCTCATATTTAAGAGGACCTGTCATGCTTTTTTCTATTACAAGGGATGTTTACATTCCTTGTAATAGGAATAAAAGTGACACAAATTATTGCCCGCATATGAAAACGGTGGTCAAACCACAAATGTGAGGTATCGCCGCGACCGGTAGAGCGAGAGCAATAATTCTAGACCTCCTCTATACCGCAAAATATGCAACCTGTAGAACTTTTTAAACATCGCCTATGGAGATTTTTGAGGGTAAAAGTTTGACGCCATTCCACGAGTGGGCGCAATTTTGAAGCATGACATGTTGGGTATCAATTTACTTGGCGTAACATTATATTTCACAATATAAAAAAAATTGGGCTAACTTTACTGTTGTCTTATTTTTTTTATTCAAAAAAGTGAATTTTTTCCAAAAAAAGTGCGCTTTTAAGAACGCTGCGCAAATACGGTGCAAAAAAAAAGTATTGCAACGACTGCCATTTTATTCTCTAGGGTGTTAGAAGAAAAACCATATATAATGTTTGGGGGTTCTAAGTAATTTTCTAGCAGAAAAACCTGTTTTAAACAGGTAAACACCTAAAATCCAAAACAAGGCTGGTCCTTAAGTGGTTAGGAGACGTATGGACTTCAGAGAGAGAGATATAATTTTGCCCCTGTACTAATCATTAGTAAGACCTCATCTGGAATATGCAGTTCAGTTTTGGGCACCAGTTCTCAAAAAGGATATCGGGGAACTGAAGAAAGTGCAGAGAAGGGCAACCAAACTGATAAGAGGCATGGAGGAGCTCAGCTATGAGGAAAGATTAGAGGATCTGAATTTATTCCCTCTTGAGAAGAAGATTAAGGGGGGGGGGGATATGATCAACATGTACAAATACATAAGTGGTCCATATAGTGAACTTGGTGTTGAGTTATTCCCTTTAGGGTCATCACAGAGGACAAGGGGGCACTCTTAACTCTTAGAGGAAAGAAAAAAAAAGATTTCATCTCCAAATATGGAAAGGTTTCTTCACAGTAAGAGCTGTGAAAATGTGGAATAGACTCCTTCCAGAGGTGGTTCTGGCCAGCTCAGTAGATATTTTTTTTTTTTTTTTTAAAGCAAAGGCCTGGATTCTTTCCTAAATGTACAAAATTTAACTGGATAGTAACATTTATAGGTAAAGTTGATCCAGAGAAAATCAGATTGCCTCTCAGGGGATCAGGAAGGAATTTTTTCCCCTGCTGTAGCAAATCAGAGCATGCTTTGCTGGGGTTTTTCGCCTTCCTCTGGATCAACAGTGGGCGAAGGATTTTTTGGTTGAATGGGATGGACTTGTCTTTTTTCAACCTGACTAATTATGTAACTATGTAAACTTCAAGCTGAACTTTAAGCTCAAATGCCTTTAAAAGCAGCTTTTTTGAGCTGCAGTGTGCATGAGCTCCTAGGCAGGGTCAATTTGTGTCTCTTGGTTTTTTTTTTGCAGGCTAGCTGGTGTGCAGGGAAATGTTTTTGTTTTTTTTTATAAAGCGAAGATGCTCATACCACTCTCCTGCCTAGCTCAGCATTTACCCAAGGCCCCTTTTACACAGGCTTTTCGAACAGGTCCGCCTGTCAGTTTTTCAGGCGGACCTGATCGGAGCCCTCATTCACTCCTATGGAGTGGCAGATGTCAAGGGTGACATGTCCGCTGACACCCGCCGCTATCTGATCCTCTGTGAACTCCAGACAGATGGAGACCCTATTTTCCATCCATCTGGCAGATCGGATGAAAACAGACAGGTCCATTTTCATCCAATCTCCCCATACAGGACAGCAGGGCTCTGACAGGTCCGTCTCTGCACAGTGAGCGGAGACGGACCTGTCATCCGCCTGCTCAGCGGAGATCAGCAGATCGATCCCCCGCTGAACAAGCGGAGTCCGCCGGGCGGACAAGCCTGTGGGAAAGGACCCCAATACTTTCTGGCAAATAGTATGATGAAAGCCTGCCAAAGCACAAGGCAACTGAATCGTTTTTTGTTTTTTTTCAAATGGCCATGGTGCTGTATATGCAAAGATGAAAAAATACAGCTTGGGGTTCATCTTTCTACTGCCATAGCTGACCTGTCTTTTTAAAAACAAGTTAGTTGCCTGACTGCCATTCCAATAGCTTCCTGCTCTGACTAAAAAGGACATCAGCATGCAGCTCCGCGTGCCAATATGAAATCTCACATTCATTAAAGTGTAACTTCACCTTTAGAGAAGCTGTCTAGCTTGTTCTTTCTGCGCTGTGAAAAGGAGCAAAAGCTGCTACTTGTAATTGATGTTTTTTCACTTCCTGGTTGAGTGAAGCAATGGTGATTTATCCCTGACCCCACAGATGCATCCTGGGGAGGCTACATCACCAGAGCCTTCCCCCTCAGATAATGTCACTTGTTCCAGGAGGCAAACCCAGAGTTCCAGGAAGTAAAAAGGAAATAGATTAGTAAAAATGGAACTGAGAATGAAGAGTAAAAGAAAAGTAAGATATACAAAGAATAAAAAAGCCTGTCATTATCCATAAGTAACTTTATAGATTGCAATTGCTAAACATTTCTAAAAGGTGGCGGTAATTGAATAAAAAGCCTTCGCCCTACTGTGATGTGTTCGAAAATAACTAAAAAAGTAAACAAAGTATATCGTGCAAAATATGCAAATATATTCAAATAAAACCACCACAAAATTTGTGATGAGCAATCAAAGTGCAATAAGTGCAATTAAGGTGCAATCATATCTGTCTGCAGCAGGATCTAGTAGTGTTCACATCACACAAGCAGAATAAATAAAAACAGTAGTGATCCTGCGCTACAGCAATAAAGTATAAGTCTACAAAAGTGATGAATCAATGAAACCAAATCAATAAAAAATTAAATCAATTAATAAATAATAAATAAATCTAGGGACACTAGGAATAAATAAGAATCATACAGAAATGATAAAGAAGTCCATGTAATGTGGGAAAATTTTCTTCTAATAAGACACCTTGCTGGTTAACAGTCTTTTCAAAATGTTCTCATAAAAAGGCTGAGTAATCTGCAAATCTTTATGAGTGAGAGATATACACAATCCGGGAAACAAGCTCACAGAACTCTCACCTCAATTCTTTGGATCATCAGCATATATCATTATTAAAGGATTCTTTCCGCTATTCCAACAGCTACCACCAGGGGGTCCACCGTTCCAGCATATGTTGTATCTATATGGATGTTCTGGATCTACATCTTCATATGATTTGATGAAACTGATGCATACACTTTGAACTTTTTTGGGGGACACAGTCCCCTTTGCATAGCTTTAGTGATACTCCTAAGTGGTAACCCTAACTTCGCCACAAGATGGCGCTGCGTTCCAGGCACCAGACCCCTCTCACCCTCTCCGATGCTCCGCACACTCTTCCCGCCTGTCGCGAATTGAATGTGTCACAGCCGGCAGGGCGTCAGCACGGCGCACTTCCTGGATTCCGCCAGCAGAGGGAGGCAGAGCACCTTACGACCAGCTGAAGGCCCCTTTTGTATAGGGCTGCGGCCTGGAACCCAGCGCCATCTTGTGGCGAAGTGAGGGTCACCACTTAGGAGTACCACCCAAAAAAGTTCAAGTATATGCATCAGTTTCATCAAATCATATGAAGATGTAGATCCAGAACATCCACACAGATACAACATATGCTGGAACGGAGGACCCCCTGGTGGTAGCTTTTGGAATAGCGGAAAGAATCCTTTAATAATGATATATGCTGATGATCCAAAGAATTGAGGTGAGAGTTCTGTGAGCTTGTTTCCCGGATTGTGTATATCTCTCACTCATAAAGATTTGCAGATTACTCAGCCTTTTTATGAGAACATTTTGAAAAGACTGTTAACCAGCAAGCTGTATTATTAGAAGAAAATTTTCCCACATTACATGGACTTCTTTATCATTTCTGTATGATTCTTATTTATTCCTAGTGTCCCTAGATTTATTTATTATTTATTAATGGATTTAATTTTTAATTGATTTGGTTTCATTGATTCATCACTTTTGTAGCGCCGGATCACTACTGTTTTTATTTAAAAGGTGGCGGTGTTGTGATTTTTAAGATAAGGGTGAAGCATCTCTTTAAATGTTTTCAGGCACAGACCCGGAACAAGCATGCAAGTTTGGCATTCTAACTGCACCGGGGCTTTAAAAAGTCAAGCGCGTTTTGGGATGTTTCACATGCCTGAGCTGAGCTCATCACTTCCCTGCACTGCTCTGATGGGGGAGGAGCACTTTAAAAGAGCTCTAAAAACTGATTAGAGAGAAAGGACACGCTCCTCTTCACACAACACACAGGAACGGAGCTGAGGCTGTCAATAACAGGCTGTGTGCTGGAGCTCCCTACCCTCTCACCTTTTTACCTCTTGGGGTCAGGAAGACCTGTCAGAAGCAACTCATGCAGATAGCAGGAGGAAGGAGGCAGCAGACAGGAATGACACTTCATGCTGTAGCTTGAGACAAGTAAATACAATAGAGGGATATGCTTTGTTCAGATTTTGTGTCAAGAGTTTTGCAACCACTTTAAAATTAAAAATTCAAAGAAAAAAAGCTCCCTATGTAAAGAGCTATTTATTTACCTGCTCTCCTGCCTGCCTTGCAGTTCTTTGCTCTCTTCAAGGAGCGACCATGCCAGGACAAAACCAAAACTGTAATATATTGCATATTACCAGTAATTAGATGTGGCTGCTGCACTAGCTTTCTTTTGCCTACCCTCTGGATGAATGAACAAGGGGGCACCTTTGGATAGCAGCATTGTCAGACTGGGGGGGGGGGGGGGGATGGGGAGTGTTAGATGTACTAGCAGATTTAGATACACTAACAAATTGAACCCAGACTCCAGCAATTATACATTATAAGCAGTTACAGCATCAGTTTTTTTTCTTTGGAGGAGATAAAAGTTTTACATAAATAAAAGCTGATCATTGTCAGTACCACACCCCTGTCGGTGGTAAATGGTTTGCCGCAACCCTGTAAATGATAAATTTTGCATATTATTTTGAAAAACCAACAGACCTCCTGGCTAGATCACCAGGTAATAAAAATTGGCATGTGTACACCCCTGGCCACTGCAGCTAAAGGGATGTTGTGGCCGGGGTGGTAAAAACAGGTCTTAACTATGGGGTTTTACCACCCCCAAAACAACAAAATTTTAATTAACACTTATACCCCGTACACACGGTCGGATTTTCTGACGGAAAAGGTTCGAGGAGAGCTTGTTGTCGAAAATTCCGACCGTGTGTAGGCTCCATCAGACATTTTCCATCGGAATTTCCGTCACACAAAATTTGAGATCTGGATCTCAAATTTTCTGACAACAAAATCTGTTGTCGTAAACTACGATCGTGTGTACACAATTCCGACGCACAAAGTTCCACGCATGCTCGGAGTCCAGCAGAAGAGCCGCACTGGCTATTGAACTTCATTTTACTCGGCTCATCGTACGTGTTGTACATCACCCCGTTCTTGACGTTCGGAATTTCCGACAAGATTTGTGTGACCGTGTGTATGCAAGACAAGTTTGAGCCAACATCCGTCGGAAAAAATCCATGGATTTTTTTGTCGGAAAGTCCGATTGTGTGTACACGGCATTACTTTTCTAAGCCCCCTATAAGGCTGCTTTCACACTAATGTTCTGCACTGTGGGTGCAGCACATTGCATCTGCGACCATTCTGGGTTAGCTGCACTTTGCCATAAACTTCTATTATATCCTGCAGGATACACTTTCTGAAAGAGCATCAAAACCCTTGTATTTAGAAAGTGCACCAAACCCACACGATATAATAGAAGTCTATGGTTAAGCACAGGACACCCGCAGGAAAGCTGTAGGTACATTGTACTGCACCCATGGTGTGGGTAAACCGCAGCGCATCGGTGTGAAAGCAGCCGTATACTATTATGCCCAGTATATTGCTTCTCACTGACCTGATCTCTTCTTTCCTGCTGCTGACACCACTCTGGAGGCCGCTAGCCAGGATAAGAGGTGGAGTGCAGTTGGTATCACTCTGCATGGGACAGGATCCAGCACTACAGAGGAGGCATTGGCTTATGCGGCTCTTGCTCCCTACTACAGCTCCAACTTTACAAGTAGTCCCTCTGCACTGCACTCTGTTTGATGCCCTGGGATGGCGGCTCAGCAAGTCCAGACCGCGATCTACAAGTCACCTGGCCACGATCTGGATGCTGACCCCCCGATCTATGGAGGTGGCTTTATGTTTGATGTTTTTCCTTTTTTTTTTGTATTTATGACATCCTGCATGACGTGTTTTGTTTTGTTTGTATTCGTTAAAATAAAATGTAAAAAAAAAACAAAAAAAAAAACTTTACTAAATAAAAAAAATAAATCACACATACATTGCATGTTTTGTCGTATGTTTAACATGATTCTGAGCAGCTCAGATGTCAATGGGGCCTATGTTTGAAAAGAAAGTGCTCCTTTGTAACACACTGTGGTCCAACAAAAAGGACATTTCTGAAATATAATCCCCAGTTTTGATTATTGAAGTATTGCACAAGTCCTTCTTTTGTTGTAGCATGGTGTGACACAGTAACCATTAAGAGCACTTCTGCAGTAAAAGCAACATTTTACAGATTAAATATTCAATGTATAACTTTGTAACAACTTTGTGTCTTCAAATCTTACAGTTTTTCTCATAACAGGTTTGTCTCTCTTGGTTCCCACTGGTGCAAAACCAGTGCAGGTTCCCTAATCGCACCTGAATCACTGGTGGTTCACAGTGCCCTCTGAGAACCGCTGCAGGTGTCAATACAAAGTTAATGACACCCCCTGATCGGTTCGCAGATCACAGTGCAGAACAAAAAAAAAAGGGTCCTGCATGAGTTTGGTCCGAATGTGATGCAAATTCAGCCATAGTTTGTATGGCTGAATTTGCATCGCACAGATATCACATGTGATCTGCACAGCAATGCGGTGCAAATCACATGCAATGTCTGGCATCGCACCAGTGTGAACCTGCCCTTAGAAACATAAAAACCTATTAAGTCAAAAGAAAAAAAGGAAAAAAAAAAAAAAGTCCAACTTCACCATCCAACGCCACTTCAGTTTTCTCCCAGCACCATCTCTGTAACTGACACTGTTCTGGGTCTGTTGCCAAGTTAGCATCTGTCCAACAGTCGGTCGGTCATACTATAGATCTACAGACTTTTGTGGAACGTCATACAGATTATGTCATAGATCTACTGCCCATGGTCATTAAAGTAGTTATAAAGCCTAAGCATTTTTTACCTTAATGCATTTCTTGCCTTAGAGTAAAAAATGTTTAGGCGTCAGCATCCCCCCTCACCCCCCTTTTACTTACAAGAGCCCTTATTCAATCCAGCACTGTGCACATCTGCATCGCCTCTCCCTCCTCACTTCCTAGTCCCTTGGGCTTTGCTGAGGTCATTGACTCCCGCTGCTGTCAATCAAAGCCAGTGAGGAAAGAGCAGGGGGTGGGGCCGAGTCCCGCTGTCTGTGTCAATAGATGCAGATACCAAGGTTTGGGAGAGAGCCCACACGAGTGCCCCCATAGAAAGTGGTTTTCTATGGGGGCACTCGCAGAGCGAAGTAACCAGGAGCACCGGTGGGGAACCCGAAAAAAGAGGAGGTTCAGGGCCACTCTTTGCAATTACATTGCATAGAGAATGCAAGAATAAACCTGTTTTTTATTTTGTTTTTATAAAGAGAATTTACAATCACTTTAAAGTGGAGTTCCACCCAAAAGTGGAACTTCCGCTTATTTATCTCCTTCAGTGCCACATTTGGCACCTTACGCGGGGGGGGGGGGAGGGGGGACAGGATACCTGTATTTGACAGGTAACCTGTTCCCACCTCCGGGAGTCCGGGCCGCGGCCCATGACATCACCGCTGGGCTCCCTCCTCCTCCGCTGTCACCGGGCCAGTAGGAGAGAGGAGCGGGGCCTTGTACATGTGCAGTAGGGTACCCGGCATGAAGCCGTAAGGCTACACTGCTGGGTTCCCTTACCTGCAATGGTGGCAGCAGCACCCAACAGCTGATGGAAACAACAGCTGTGGTGCCGACATCACTGGACTCCAGGACAGGTAAGTGTCCTATTATTAAAAGCCAGCAGCTGCAGTATGTGTAGCTGCTGGCTTTTATTTATTTATTTTTTGGGCGGACCTCCGCTTTAAGGAGTCAAATAATGTGAAAAGTTACTAGTTTGCACTTTAATATATTTAGTAGGCATGTCGTAATGCAATTTCTTCTTTTGGCCACAAGATGGAGACAGAGAGATGCTGACTGATCCTTCCAGAAAAACTCAGAGACACAGAGCATACTGGGAAAAAGGGGGGTTTCAGGAAGTGCTGAGGGGATGAAAGAGGGGGAAGTACTGAGGTAAAAGAAAGAGAGTGCTTACAGGAGACAGAGGAGAGGAGATTGCTTAAAAGAGAGGGAGATACCAAGGCTCAAAAAGTCCTTTGCTGGGACACAGTGACACTTAACAGTGAGGAGAGGAGTGTGTGAGGCAAAAAGGAACTGAGGTGCCAGAGTGAGGACAGAGACACACTGTCTGAGCTGTCAGCATCAGGCTAAAAGAGAGAGAGACACACACTGACACCAGAGAATGGGTGACCAATGAGAGAGAGAGCGAGCGAGTCAACCACACATTCTGCCACCATTAAGCTCAGGAACCCTGATCGGTGAACCAAGCGGCACCCAGCTCTGCGGAGACGACCCACGCCGTTTCAGGGATCACGATATCCATCCAGGTATCGGGTCAGCCGCTGCCTCTTCACCTTGTGAGTTTTGCTACCAGTCATCTCGATCAGCCCTCAGAAGGGAATCCAGTGCTAACTTACAACATCTCTAGGAGCATCAGGAGCCTGAACCAGCACCTGGGATTATCATTGTGTCATCGCACAGAGGATTAGTAAGAGGGTGCAAAGCCAACATCCTTCTTGACACCATACTGACATTGCATGCAGACACCAATTTCCCTTTTTAGTGTCAAGGGATGCTTGTTTGGAGCTGCCATCTCTACTAGTTTGCCCTTTTAAATATCTACGGAATACTCTAGAAGATTACTGCTCTGTGCAAGCTTGTTTAAACCTACTCTTTAAAAAAAAAAGGGGCCCCACCGTTTGCTAGCAGAAGACACTAGTATTCTTCACCTCAGGACCTGCAACATTACAGAACTGTGCTTACTGTACTTGAGTAACCCTTTTCATTTCGTTGTGCGTTTGCCTCTCAAAAGGAGCTGAGAAGTTGAGTCTTCTCTCCTCCCTCTCAGCGCCTGTGTTAAGGGCATATAGATTACTGCCCTTTCTATACATGCAGTTGCTAAATATTGAAGGTTGTCTTTTCTAATGTATTAGTTATTTGTAGCAAGGTTTAACGGTGTTGTAAGTTTCCATGTGCTTTAAACCGTGCTAATATATTCAACTACCAGGTGTGTGTATTTTTGGTGATAATCCACAACCAGGATAATGGCATTTACCATATGTGTCCTTAAATGTGTTCGCGGTAATTTTATTTAACCAGGTGTGTCAGAGGGGCTGAGGTTGTTCTTGGAGTCGAGGCGGAGATCAGAGAACCCAAAATTTAACCAGTGACTCCTTCGGGGGTGGCACTAGACATATAAAATAAAGAAAAAAAAAAAACCCTGCATGAGAAAGCAATTTGCTATAAATACATGTTTTTGCATGGGACGTCTCTCTCCTTGATTTTTAGTAACTCCAGCCCACAGTATATAAAACACAAGCATAAATGCTGGCGTGTTCCATGGGATTAAGGGAGCATTAACATCTATGCTATTAACAAAGATGAGTCACCATGTTGACATACCGTATATCTATGATGTCCATAGACAATATAATGAGACACACCCACATACTGCTGAAAATACAGGCGATGACCAATTTTCCGTCTTTGCAAAGGGGCAGTAGTACGCTTTTATAGTATACTGTTAAAAAGGAACTACACTGCAGCTGAGTACTACAAGTCAAAAACGATATTCAATTCATTTTTAATATTCAAAAGAAAACTACCCCATCCATCCAGGTCTCCATGCTTTATTTTGCTGAGAAATCACATTGAAAAACACCCTCCTCCCATTTTTGGCTGCAGCCGTCTTGAGTAAGGGCAGATGTAGCATTTGCTTCCTGGAATCCATCTGCTCTTAGCTCAGGCATGCAGGTAAGAGGATGTGCTTAGCTGGGAAAACTCATCCTCCCCTCCTAAAAACTCCTGGGATGTATAACACTGTTTGTCTAGACCTAGAACTGAAGGAATGTTAAAAAAAAGAAAGAAAGAAAAACAAAAACAAAAACAACCCAAAACAAAAAACAAAAAAAAAAAAAACCTGATGGGTTTTACTTCCTTTCTTTGCCACTGCAAAGTAAAAACATAATGTGCTAGTATGCATTGCATCCTCGCTGCAGGCTGCATCCATGTTCACCCCTCTGTCTTCCGGAGCTGCGGACTTCAGCTCTGTGACTGGCCGGAGCCGCGTGACGTTACTCCCGTGCGGGAGCCGTCAGTCACGGCATATGGGAGGGGGGTGTACGTTTCTTGCGCCGATGACATTGGCACAAAACACAGAAAATATCTCCTAAACATTTAGGAGATATTTACAGTACCTATAGGTAAGCCTTATTCTAGGCTTACCTATAGGTATAAACTTTCACAGAGGTTTATAATCTCTTCAAATGATACGGTCCATAAGGCTAAGAAAGAAAGAAAATAAATAAAATTAAAATAAAAACACTGCATGGGAAATTTCTGGATTGAAGGTTAATATTGCACAAAAAAATATTTCCTATTTCATCTTTTAATGGACCATTCATTTTTGTCTTGTTATTTTTAGCTGGTATTGTAAATCCATTAAAAAATGGATATGACTTAAGACTCGCCTGTATTTACAGTGAATATCTGCTAAAAACGTGTACAGTTTAGGAGATATTCACATTTGTAGTGGGTGGTGAAGTCACTGGAGTATGCCATCCATTAAGAGTGCTGTGCCGCAACCACAACTCCCATGCACATGTGTGGGAGTGAAGTCACTGTGGCCCAACCATTCAAATGTGCGAACCCAGGGGGAAGATAGGGTGCAGATGGAAGCGTTGACAGGGTGCAGATGGAAGCGTTGACAGGGTGCAGATGGAAGCGTTGACAGGGTGCAGATGGAAGCGTTGACAGGGTGCCACTGGAGGGCTTCGTTTTAAGTTAAGTCAGTCATAATGTGCTAGTATGTGGTGCATACTAGCACATTATCACTTAAACTGCCCGGGGGCCAATTTGTTTTGGACTTTACATTTTTTTTTTGGCTAGAGCAGGAATAGATTAGAATCCCTGTCAAGTTTCAGTGCTATCCATGTCCCCAATAGGGAGATTCAGCTTTGTCTTAGTACCCACTGTCATCCAGACAGGAAATGAGACTGAAAATAATTACAACTGCCTCAAAACAAGAGGCATTGGGAAATCATTAGATGAGAACACATTTTGGAACCCTTTCACACTGATCGATCAACTTGGGTACAACCAGCCTGTCAGATTTTACATGTAGCTATTATAGTAGTAATTACTGTTCTCCTAGCAGGGACGGTTCTTCTTGCTGGGAGAACACAATGGCTCGGTGAGATAGATTCCCCCCCCCCCCCCCCCATCAACACGGACTGTGTTAATGGGGGGGGGGGGATGCAGGAAAGAAAATTGCTCTGTCTATGGCTGGCTTAAGAGGAATCTCCACCAGAGGGTATAACCCTTCCCTAGTCAATCCAAAAAAATAAAAGTTTTGGCTATACATGTACTTTCAATTTCATGTTGCAGATGCCATTAGTATTATTGAAAGGGCTACCTGGAAGTTGCCTGTAACGTACTTACCTTTTGAGGATTTTCTCAGCATGGTCTGCTGAAATGTTGATACCTAAAGTCTTAAGGGAATTTAAGATTTCAGATGCTTCAATCTTTCCTGGAATGAGAAAGGTGAAAGATGAGTGGATGAAAAGATTATCCGTGTAAAATTAAAAAAATATGATTATTGCAAATGAAAAGCACAAACATGTAATCTCTGTGCTGTTAAACCACAGCCTGCAACTGCAAAAATGTTTTCTCTAAGTGACGTATACATTACTATGTAATAACACCCCCCAATCCTTTCTTTGTAGTGTGACTCTGTTAGCAGAAGACAAAATTAACATAATTCAACTGATGATAGTGACAATATAAAACAACTTCATGTACTGGGGAAATCTCTGCTATGTAGACTTTAAAATTTGCTGAATCGACTAAAAGGGATTGTTCACACCTGCAGCACTCTACTGCACCTCTAAAAAGAGATCTGCAATAGACTGCTTTTTTGACAGACAATGGGGATTTTCTATATAAATACGAAGTCACCACTACGAGCAAAGCTTCATGCTTGCGGTTGTTGAGGAATCCTATTTACTTGAATAGATTGCATTTGGTAATGGTACTGCCTGCTAAACTTGACAGTTTCGATAAAACGGTAGCCTAAAAAGTGCTTGAAATAAAGGTTAATAAAAAACGGAATACGGCTTGGTTACGCGTAAAATTAAGTGTTGGAAAAACATCTGAAACAAAGTCTAATGCCGCGTACACACGACCGGACTTTACGGCATACTTTGCCCGGCGGACTTTTCGACGGACTTTCCGAATGAATGGACTTGCCTACACACGATCAACCAAAGTCTGACGGATTCGTACGTGATGACGTATGACCGGACTAAAACAAGGAAGTTCATAGCCAGTAGCCAATAGCTGCCCTAGCGTGGGTTTTTGTCCGTCGGACTAGCATACAGACGAGCGGACTTTTCGACCGGACACGAGTCCGCCGGATAGATTTGAAACATGTTTCAAATCTAAGTCCGTCAAACTTTTGATAAAGCAAAGTCCGCTGCAGCCCACACACGATCGAATTGTCCGACCAAATCTGGTACGCCGGACCAAGTATGCCGTAAAGTCCGATCGTGTGTACGCGGCATAAGGCTGGACATACACTATACAATCTCCTTTGAAACTACCTTTAGATCTAGCATCAACTATGTAGTACAAGGGCCTGCATGATTTAATACAAATTGAAAAGACTGCTTAGGTTTGTCATCATTGTATGTAGTTTTGGTAAATCTACATTGGGGTAAAATATTTTTTGATCCCCTGCAGATTTTGTAAGTTTGCCCACTTACAAAAAAAAAAAAAAAAAAAAAAAAAGGAATGGTCTATAATTTTTATCATAGGTGTATTTTAAATAATAGAGAGAATATCAACCGAAAATCCAGAAAAAAAAACACACATGATACACATGTTGTAAAATGAGTTGCAGTTCAGTGAGTAAAATAAGTATTTGATCCCCAAGTAAAACATGACTCAGTACTTGGTGGAGAAACTCTTGTGGTAAGAGTAAGTGGATGTAAACCCAATGTCATCCTTTCTAAACTACTGCCATAGGGGTTATCTATAAGGATATACATGCCTCCTGCATGTATCTTTACCTGTCAAATGTCTCCCCTCTGTCTATTAGACCTGAAAAACTGCAGATTCTATGGGTGGGTCTGTTGTCTGGAGCTCGGTGGGTGGAGTCGTGATGTCAGTAGACTCCCCGCCCACCTCTACACTCCCCTTGTCAATATGCATTTTCTCCTGTGTATTTCTAATACTCAACTTCTGCTATGATCTCTAACATCCAGTGAAAAGACAGGAAAGTAACCACATGACTTCAGCATGCCAAATCATGCTGAGGTGTGGAACAGCCAATCCTTGCAGAGCTGCTGAAGAAAGGAGTGGGGGAGGGAATTAAAAAATCATGCCTGTGTCTTAGGCTGTCACTTACAGCAAGGGGGAGTATTTGACAAAGTTTTTCTCTGTTTGTCAAGATTTTTCTCACTTAACAATATAAGAGGATTGCTCAGAGATGGATTAACTCTGTGTGACAAGACTGGGCTCAAATGATAGGAAATCTTATACTCTACAGTATGATATAAAAATAAAAAAAAATAAAAATTTCGGGTTTACATCCACTTTAAGGTTTCTTGGCTGTCGCTTGGCAACTTGAACTATCAGCTCCATCCATAAATTTTCTATAGGATTAGAGTCTGGAGACTGGCTAGGCCACTCCATAATCTTAATGCACTTCTTCTTGAGCAGCTCCTTTGTTGCCTTGGCGGTATGTTTTGGGTCATTGTAATGCTGGAAGACCCATCCATAACCCATCTTCAGTGTTTTGGCTGAGCGAAGAAGGTTCTCATCCCAGATTTTACAATACGTGGCCCCGTTCATTGGCCCTTCAATGCGGCAAAGTCGGCCTGTACCTTTAGCAGAGAAACAGCCCCAAAGCATAATGCTTCCACCTTTGTGCTTGACTGTAGGGATGGTGTTCTTAGGGTCATAATCATAATTTTTCTTCCTCCAAACACAGCGAGTTGAGTTAATGCCAAATAACGCAATTTTGGTCTCATCTGGCCACAGCACTTTCTCCAAATCCTTTAGATGTTCATTGGAAAACTTCAGATGGGCCTGTACATGTGTCTTCTTTCAGGCCCTGCAGGATTTCAATCCATGGCGGCATATTGTATTACCAGTGGTTTGTTTGGCGACTGTGATCCCAACTGCCTTGAGATCATTCACAAGCTCCTCCCGTGTACTTCTGGGCTGATCCCTCACTTTTCTCATGATCTTACCCCATGAGGCGAAATCTTGCATGGAGCTCCAGACCAAGGGCGATTGGTGGTTATGGAGGGAGGGAGGAGAGGGGAGAGTCACAGCAGAGCAGCGGGCTGACAGAGGCACGTAAACTGACCACGGCAATCATGGATCAGCAGCCATGAATACCGTGGTCAGCACAGACATGGGGGGGGCACAGTAACTGGCAGGATCAACCAGGTATTTTACAATATAGGAAGGGAAAAATTAGGCAGCACAAGCACTGTGCTATACAGCATGCTTCAAATGAACATGATTTTATTTTTTTTTTTAATGTGGTTATGATGTCAAAGGCAGGACCTCAGGACGCTTTCAAGACTGCACACAGGATAAGCAAACATCTAAATGGATATAAAAGTTGGAGCAATAGGTAACAGGGAGGAGTTTTGCGCACAGTGTCCACAGTAGCTCAAGTATCCAGCTGGTCATATATGTTCAGAAAATGGACAGACTACAGATACCTATTGACTCTGAGAAGGTATAGAATAGGAACACAGATTGCATTTACATTATATGTATAGTTCATCACTGCAAATCCCTATGGGAGAGGTAGAGAGTATTGTATCTGTAGAGCAGAGGTGATTTATTTATTTTTAATCTCCAAGTCACCTCCATCCTGGGTAGACTTCTCCTGTACGTATGGAACTAAACACAGACCTTCAGAACTGGGGTGTATACGACTATAGATACACACAGAGCGTGGCTTGGCCCCACCCTCCACTCCTAATGTCAAATGTCCAGGATGCTGCTCTGTCTTCTTTGAGAAGAGAAAGAGGGGAGAAGAGCTGCTGTAAACAGGCACATGCTGTGTTACAGACCTAGCCGGGAGAGAGACTTGTGGAGGGGACTGTATGATAGCCTCTTGCCGATCTATCGTGGGCCCTGGCATTTGGGGGAACGGTGCTCTTTGTGAGCTGTATGCCTGGGGACCCTTGGGGTGGTATTACTGTGGATTCGGGTCCTGGTCCCCCAGGACACACAGACTCTGGGGACCCTGGATTTGCCATATTGGAATAGTGACTGATTCATACCGTTGGGACTCCTACTGTTAAATGCTAATGTCATCAATTCCAGCTACCTGTCTGCTAAAATGTGTATTGTAAATAAGTCTCTAGTATGGGATCTAAGAGTCATTAGATCCCATTGTTGTTTGTGTTTAATTAACTCTGCTATTGTGATAATGTTGATTGGATTTTCTGAACTACAAGACGGCCAGTCTGGCCTAAAGGTCATGTCTGAGTCATCTAGGCTGTCTAAAGGGATTAGTTAATTAGCTCATGTTAATTAGGTTACAGCTGTATTGTTAGAGTAATATGAGCAGGAGGTCTGCACCTCCTCTTTCAGTGTATTAAAGAGCCTGTATATTTGAATAAAGGAGATTCCTGTTTGAACTTACATACCTGGTGTTTGTTCTGAGCTATCACAACTGGGTTAGAACGGCACATAGCTGAAGTTCTAATCCCGGAGCATTGGATGACCGAACCATCAGACGTTGCAATCTGATTCAATAGCTGCAGAGGAGTGTCGGGAGAATGGAACCGAGCGAGCAAGGGGCTCGTTACATGCTGGATCGAGATTGGGCTCAGATAAGTGTTTAAGGGGGGCTTGGGGAGAACTATTAAAAAGGTTTGTTTATCTTAATGCAGAGAATGCATTAGGGTAAAAAACCTTTCCCTTTAAAACCACGCTAACACACAAAAAACAAAAAAACAAAAACACAGCTTTTGAAGGAAGAAGACGGAAGAATATTTGGGTGGAATTTAAATACACGCATGCAGGTATTAGTCCTCATGCACACGGACGTTTTTACAGCTGCTTTTTTGAGCTTTTTTTGCAGCTTAAAAAGGCCTGTCTATGTTAGTCTATGGCTTCATGCCCACCTAGGCGTTTTTGAGCTGCAAGTGGCATAGGCGTTTTTAAGCTGTAAAAAAAAACCCAGGACCAGTGGGTTCTGAGAGACGTTTTTCAGCTGTAAAAACGCTCTAACGCTGAAAAACGCTCAAAAACGTCATTCACCAACGTTTTTTAGCGTTTTTGATCCATTGAAAAAAAAAAAAAAAAAATTTGAAAAAAAAAAAAAACGCTCAAAAACGCTAACGCGGAAAAACGCTCAATAACGCTCTAAAACGCTAAAAACCGCTATTACAAAAACGCTGAAAAAAGTCACTGCTAAAATACTGGCGTTTTCATAACGTTTTTTTAACAGCCTGTGTGCATGAGGGCATAAGGTGCAGACGAGGGAAGACTTTATTTCCTTACCATCACTGTTTTTGTCCAAGCTTGTAAAAGCAATCTTCATTTTCTTCTCATGTTCTTCTAGATATTTCATGAACTCTGTAAAGTCAAGTGTTCCATCTTTATCAACGTCACCAGCTGCAACAATTTTCTGAAAAAAGGTAACAAAAAAAAAAAAATAGAGACAAACCATTATTATTTTAAATTATATTGAACAGGCCAAAGCAACAGCTCTGCTTACCTTGACACTACCCAGCACCATATACTTAACTTTCCTTCGTTTTCCAACTGCTCTATTCGGCTTCTAAGAACCATAAGAAATACTAGGTACTTTTGTGTCAATGTGACTCAAGCCATGTATCAGTACTGGGAAATCAACAAGCTCCATCGCTGTCACATGGAGTCAACCCATAGTCCTATCAGCTACAACTCATAGCCTACCCGGGGGGGGCTTCTCCTGATCCCAGCAGCAGAATGGAGTAGTGGTAAAGCAAAGGAAGGGTAAGCATTTACTACATGGGAGGGAAGGATCAAAATGAGCCTGTGGCTTTGCCATCATGAAAAGAACAGGTTTACTGGAAGGCCACATGCACACTGGATGTCTAGTCTGTGTAGACCTTGTGCATCCAACCCCAACATTTTTTTTTTTCGCCCAGGAGGCACAGGTGCAGCATTCAGACCTGCTGCCTGTCAAATCCTATGAGGACAAAATATGCTGCAGATGAACAGGGCTGAATAATGTACGGAGTAGAGCTTGTGTTCAGAGCCCTATGCATTTATGGACATGCCCAGAAGTAATTCTGTGTTCAGGGTATTTTTCCCTGCATGTATAGGGCCCTAAATGTGAGTACCACTTAGCATCCAGCCACAGAATATTTCAACCTGCCATAGACATTGAGAGGCTACAGGCGGCAGGGCTGGATTCCACAGCTGTGCCCACAAAAAACGCTGGGATTGGACTCACATAGGCTAGACATCCAATGTGCATGTGCCCGAAGGTAAAACATTGCAATAATGCAAACTATGCCCCAACTGAAAAAAAAATAAATAAATAACACATGCACTTTAGGAATGAACATAACATTACAGATAGAAAGTTGACATCTATCTAAACCGAAATAGTCAATGTTTGGTGGACCGGCGTCTTCCCTAGTTGGGTGTTCATATATGTATAAACCCATCAAGAGAGAATTTGGGTTTTGCAATTGTTGAACTTCTGATGAAAGTTCCCAGTTAACGTGACATAACTTACCCAAAACTATCATGCAGATTAGGAAACTGAAGTACTTATCTGCATACCAGGATAGTCACTCCAAAAATATTAATCAAAAAGGTCCTTTTGACAGCCACAATCATCATCATTTTAAGATAGCTAGGTCAGCAATGGCAGCCTCCATATTTATTAAAATAGAAATGAAGAAAAAAACTCTTTCATTTTGTATAACGTAATGGTGCCCATACACTAGATGAGAAATTGTTTGAAAATTTGTCATTTGGACAGTTTGTTAGTTTTTCATCCAGTTAAAGGGTGAAAATCTGTTGTGATGTTTTTGAGCCCCAAAAAAAAAAAACCAAAAGGAAAAGTTTGGAAAACTTCTGCCGAAAAGCGGATAAATTGAAAGGTTAATGCGTTTCTCGCCCGTTAAAATTTTGAACTGTTGGTACCACGCATATGTGACCCAGAAGCAAAACACAAAACAAGATTTATTTATGTCCATTGAACAATTTATTGTTCCAAATTTGGTCATTACATGGTGGCAATATTGTTTGCCCTCGCGACCAAGTGTTCGTTTTTCAAAAACGCGTTGAAATGATTTTTTGACCGATGGCAACGATTTTGCCATCATGTAGTGACCAAATTTTGATCGATAAATTGTTCAATGGACATAAATGAATCAGTTTTTTGTTTGTTTTGTCACATATGCCTAGTGCAAACAGTTTGGGCAAGGAACACATTAACCTTTCAATTTATCGTTTGTTCGGCAGAATTTTCCAACCTGTTTCTTCGATTTTTTAGTTTTGAAAAGTTAAACGATTTTCTATTTGTATCTGAATGAAAAAACGAATGAATGGTCCAAATGACAAATTTTCAAACCATTTTCAGCTAGTGTATGGCCAGCGTTAGGGAGGGTTTAGAGCCCTTGTTAGATTTGTTTGCCATCTGTGTCTCATTGAAGAGATTTCCCTTCACTTTCGGTCACATAGCCAAAGACAAGACATCCCTCCAAAGTGAGGGAATCCCTGGTAGTCACCAGAACTAGTGTCCCCACTGGAAGATTCCCCCCCCCCCCATTACTGTTCTGGAGACCACTTAAAATTTGGGATTTTCCTTAACTTTCAGTAATGGTCACCAGGACAAATAGAGAGGATTAATCTCCCTAATGGGGTCCAGACAGCAATAAAAACCTGACAGGTCTCTCTATTTAAAACTGGAAAAAGTTTTGCCTTGAGTTTAAGGCAAGTTTTCTATGGTTGCAGATTTGTGGCATATGACGTACAGCCGAAAAAAAAAAAAAAAAAAAAAAACAAACATCAAAGTGCACAGGGCATAACAAACATCAAAGTGCACAGGGCATAGGCCCAGTCCATCTCCCTCTGCTACTCTTAGCAAAAATTCCTTGCTGTAAAAATGGCAACTTAGACATGCTCTGTATTACTGAAGTGGCTTGGGTCATTGCTTTGTAAAACTGAGCGTTTGGGACACTGTACAGAAGCAGTGTTGCCAACCGTCAGTATTTTTACTGGCAGCCAGTAAAAAACGGGCACTTTTCTCCTGACAGTAAATACCAGTGACAGGAAAAGGTTGCCAGTAAAAAAAAATATGGCTGCGATGCTTGGCTTGGAACTGCGCTTCCAAAAAGGCAGCCGATACCATCCGAATGCCTGCTGCAGTGTGCTCGGGAGGTGCCGGTGGGGGGCGGGTCTGGTGTAGCCTGTGCCAAAGCATGTCGTGTGATGTCATGGTGAAAGGGAGCCGAGCAGAGTGGGTGGAGCCAAGTGTGCAGGTCTGTAGGACGGGAGCAAGGCAAGCTGGGAGCGGGACTGTCAGTGCTGTTGGGACTGAAGTGGACTGGAGGGATGACCTAGCACGGAGAGAGACTGACTCAGGAGGGGACGTGTTGTGTCGGGGAGGTGTCATCATCATCTGTGGTGCTGCACACTGCTGTCAGTGTCACTGTGAGAGTCAATTTCTTGTGTGTATGTTTTGCCCTCCTGTGCCTGAACTATTTATTTACTATATCGAAAATAAAATAGGAAATATGTTTTTTGCCTTAATATCCACCTTAAATCACATTGCAAATTGCATATTGTACTTGTTTGTGGCCTAAATACTAAAATTTGCAGTTAAAACTGTAATTTTGTAACTTTTGGAAATGCCAATAAAAACTTGGCCATACCAGTAAATTTTGGATGTTGTGTCAGTTAGCCTCGGTTCACACTGGGACGACTTGTCAGGCGACCTAGGTCGCCTGACAAGTAGCGTCCCGTTCAGTACAATGGAACCGTTCTAATCGGAGCAACGCAAGTCGCTCCGACTTAGAAAAAGGTTCCTGTACGACTTTGGGGGCGACTTGGGGCGACTTGCATAGACTTCTATACAGAAGTCGTTTTGCAAGTCGCCCCGGCAGTCGTGTGCAGGTCGCCTCGGTGAGGCGACCTGCAAGTCGTGCCGCCTCTGGTGTGAACCGAGGCTGAATGTCAATCAGGTAGGTTGGCAACACTGTTCAGAAGCTTAATTAAGAAACACAGTGGGGTTGATTTACTAAAGATAAATAGATTGTGCACTTTGCAAAGTACAGTTACACTCTGCAAGAGCAGTTGCTCAAGAGCTTAGTAAATAAGCAGAAGCTCTGCTGACTTCCATCATCCAATCATGTGCAAGAAAAAATGCTGTTTTTTAAATTTTCCTTGAACGTGAATGGGTATTCTTTGCAAAGTTAAAGTTTATCTCATTTACTAAGCTCTGGAGCAACTGCACTTTGCGAAGTGCACAGCCTATTTGACTTTAGTAAATCAATCCCAATGCAACATTGTTGCATTGGTTCCATACAAATGCAGAACAAAGAGGAGTCCTTTAGGCTACATGCACACAGGCAGTTTGGTCCGTATCCTGGTGTTTTTATTTTGCCTGAGGGGCACAGTTGCAGTATCCAGCCCTGCTGCCGACAACCCATCAGAATTGATGACAGGATGAAACACCCAGTGGATGGGCACAATACCAAGCAGTCCTCATGTTTAGCTGTTTATTTAAAGGTGTGTGAGGCAGGTCACTGCTTGCAAATCTAAAGGTTATTTCTTGACATAAGTATGAACGGTAAGCAGGAATATTACGATGTGGTCTGCACATGTTTTTACTTGGAAAAAAAAAAATATCCCCAATACACTACTTATTAGTTCAGTCTGGTATAAAAACAATTAACAGAAAAAAAAAAAAAAAAAAAGGAGGAGGAAGAAGAGAACAGCTACATAGGGAATAGGTCTCCATTATTCCTTGGGGGAACATTCTTTCCACATCAGGTTTATGCAACAAAGCATTGCACAGAACAAAAATGATGTGCAAAATGCAGTAACTATTAGTTTGCCATCACACCTACAGTATGTGTTGCAGTAAAAACAGAACTTTACTGCAAGGGACATTAGAAGTGAAGTGTGGATTTTCAATTAAAAAAAAAAATAAAATAAAATAATATCAGTCATACTCATCTAGGTGGATTCAGCATTGCCCCAATGCTGCATCTGTCCCCTGCTGCCTCCAAGACCAAGAGCTGAGCAATCAAAAACCGCTGATCGCTCATTCTCAGGTTTTCAGTAAGCAGAGCACAGTGAATGTCTTCGGCTCTCTGCTCTGCCCCTCCAGCACTCACTGGAGTGCCAGGCGTGACTGGCTCAGGCTCTCAACAATACGCTGAGAGGCCCAGGCAGCTGCCGGTCAGGTATCTGGGCAGATCCCGACATTATAGTTGGGATCCCTAGAGAGCCTGTACTGGCTCTGTGACGTCAGCCAACTGTCAGCTGAATCTGGGTCACAGGAGCACAGAAAGTGCACTCCTGTGACCCACAAGAGAAATATACAACACTTTGGCAGTGCAATTCATTTAACATGCAGTTGTGCTCAAAAGTTTGCATACCCTGGTAGAAATTGTGAAATTTTGGCATTTATATTGAGAATACGACTAGTCATGCCAAAAAAAACTGTCTTTTATTCAAGGATACTGTTCACATGAAGCCCTTTATTATTACATAGTTTTTTGGCTCTTTTTAAAATCATAATGATAACAGAAATCACCCAAATGGCCCTGATAAAAAGTTTACATACCCTGGAATGTTTGACCTTGGTACAGACACAGAAGGTGGCACACACTGGTTAAAATGGTTATTAAAAAGGTTAATTTCCCACATTTGTGGCTTTTTAAATCGCAATTTGTGTCTGTGTATAAATAAAAAAATAGTCAATGGGTTTGTTAGCTCTCACATGGATGCACTAAGCAGGCTAAGCCATGGGGAGCAGAAAAGAACAGTCAAAAGACCTGCATAACAAGGTAATGAAACTTTACAAAGATGGAAAAGCATATAAAAAGATATCAAAAACCTTGAATATGCCAGTCAGTACTGTTCAATCAATTAATAAGAAGTGGAAAATTTGGGGATCTCTTGATACCAAGCCAAGGTCAGCTGGCTCACTCACGAGTTCCGCTGCCTTGTCCATTGACACAGACAGCAGGACTTGGCCCCACCCCCTGCGTCACCAGATTTGATTAAGAGCAGTGGGAGCTAATCGCTCCTACTGCTATCAATCTGTAACAATCTAGTAATCCCCACCAGGAGAAGACAGCGATTATTGCTAATGGTTATAGCAAAAATCACATCCAACAGGCAGGTTGTACCCAAGTTGATCAATCGATCAACTTGGTACATTTAGCAAACCCTTACATGGTTTGAATCTCGGCCTGCTAAATATTCCTGTTGAACTGGCCAAGATTCTAACAATCTATGGCCGGCCTTAGCCTCGGTTTGATCTGCATGTACCATGGTGCTGCACATTTGATCTACTAGAACACCAGCCTTGTGATGACTTGACAGTTCAGTTGAGAGCACAAGCAACTGTCACAGTTATTATTCACAACATGATTGCAACAATGGGTTTAGTTCCGCTATAAAGGGAACCTGTCAGAATATATCGGAGCTCCTATTGCCAATTTGTTTTTAATGGTCTAGGCTCTGCAGTCCCAATTTTTTATTTCACTATTTGAAGAACAAAGACTAGAAGCAATTTATATTGGGTGCCCCAACAACTATAGTTACATAGTAGGTGAGGTTGAAAAAAGACACAAGTCCATCAAGTCCAACCTATGTGTGATTATGTGTCAGTTTTACATTACATATCCCTGTATATTGCGGTCATTCAGGTGATTATCTAATAGTTTCTACTTTCTACTATATTGACCTATTTCAGGAAATGCTTAGGTAATGTATGGATATGGGTTCTAATTTATCAAGAAACCTTTCCTTACAAACTACTAAAAGATATAAAGGCTTTGCTCCACTATAAAATGATATACGCACTTCTTTACGCAATACACAACCCTTGATAAAGTTCAATAAAAGTGAACAAAGTCACATCTATGTGCCCCTCCTCACCACTCCCTGTGGATATTGATTCGGCAGGACAATAAGGAACTGATGACAAAACGAGATAGAAACAGCTGAGACTAGGCTAGGGTAGAATAACTAGGAGTAAAGCAAAAGTTCAATAGGGAAAAGCACGTTTATTAAACATAAATTCGGACATCACAGCAAAGGGAAGAGTATTTACCGAAAAGGTTCCTTTCACATTTGCGCGTCTCCAAAGTCGCATGATTTCCAGTGTTACTTCAGAGCGTAACATTACATTCTATGGATCAAAGTAGTGCAGACACCTTTTCAAAGTCGCAGCAACTTTAAGTCACAGTGATTTGAGCAGGTGTCATTGAAAATAATGGTGTGTGATTGGTCATGAAACTTTGATGTCCAAAGTCAAATCACACAAGACTTTAAGGCCCATTCACACCACAAACTGCAGGTTTACTACGCATTTTTGCATGCACAGCGACATGCATTTGCAGTGCATTTTTCCTAAGCTTGCATTTCCTGTGAGTTCATTTTCTTCTTTGGACTTTTATGTACACTGCGTTGTGGGGAATTTGCATGTATTTAAATACATTTGCGCACATTTTTGTGCATTTGCAGTGCAGAAAATGCAACTTGCTGTACTTTTTTACTGCACTGCAATGGTGTGAACTATGCCCATAGAATAACCTGGATTTTGGACTGTCTATGCAGCTGGAGTGTAATCAAAAATGGATCCCACTGTATCTGCTGTGAATGGGTTCTTAGGCTTGATACACATCTATGCATGTTGCTTTTGAGCGTTTCTGCAATGCTTTTTGTGGTGCTTGCTGCATTTTTAGACACATTTTTACTGCAATTTCTGTTTTGTTTTTTTACACTGTAGATAGCTGGTTGCTAAGGAGAGGGCAGCGGGCTTCCCTGCTGTAAAAAAATGCATTAAGGTGAAAAACCTTCTATGCTGCAGAATCCCCCCCCCCCTTATTCTTACCGGAGCCCAATCTGATCCAGCGATGTGCACAAGAGCATTTGCTCTCGCCGCTGTCTCTCTCCTTCCTGGGCAGATTGATAGCCGCAGGAATTATTGGCTCCCACTGCTGTCAATCCAATGCTTTACCAAAGAGCGGGGCTGAGTCACCTGCTTTGTCAATAGACGCAGACGGGGGCTTGGGAGCAAGCAGGCACGGGTGGCCCTATGGAAAGTGGCTTTCCATGGGGGGCATTTGCCGAAGACGAGGAGCCTGGAGCACGAATGAAGGACCCCATAGGAAGAGGACGGGGGCTGATCTGTACAAACCCATTCCACAGAGCAGGTAAGTATAACATGACTGCTATTATAATTTAAAAAAAAAAAGAAAAAGAATGCTTTAGTATCGCTTTAAAGCTGCCCGTACACCGAGGGAATTTCCCTGTTGAGCTGGATGAAATTTGAGGGAGACAGGTGGAAAATTGCTGGCTGAACAGTAGCTTTGGGTATGGGTTAGGACATTCTGACAGCTGCCATTGAATAGTGGGCATCGGAGATTTGTCCACCTGTAATGTATAGTATCAGTGTACATCCCGCTATAAACACCAATCACACCAGATGTGGTGCTGGAAACCCGCATTCCATGTGCATTTCCCACCCAGTGTTCAAATCGCACCGCAGTTGTTATCTGCAGCGGATGTCAATGATAACTCAATGACACCCCAAACGCGGATCGCAAATGCTGTGCATTTGCTTGCACCAGATTGCATGGTACAAAAGTACCATGCTATACCTTTGGAAATGCACTGCAACCATAGCGCATGTACTACTTTTGGTGTGGGGCAGTGTGCTTTGCGCCCAAATGACACTACACTGAACTGCATGTGAATCACACAGGAGCACGCAGCGAGTTCCGTGCGATCTCTAGTATGAACCGGCCCTTAGACCCCATACACACACTATACAACTTTTGTTGTCTGATTTCCTTTAGATTTACCAAGACCATGTAGTGCAAGGGCCTGTCTGAATGCATACAAATTGAAACTCTTAGGGCCCTTTCACACTAATAATAGCGCCTGCAAACCGACCCGAAAATGCCGCTGCTTTGTCTCCAGTAAGAAAGGGGCTTTCACACTGGAGCGGTGCACTGGCAGGACGGGAAAAAAAGTCCTGCTAGCAGCATCTTCGGAGCGGTTTATACACGGCTCCTTCACTGCTCCTGCCCATTGAAATCAATGAGACAGCGCGGCTATACTGCTGGCAGAGCGCCTCTTGGTTTTTAACCTTTTCTCGGCCGCTAGCAGGGGGTAAAACCGCCCCGCTAGCAGCCGAATACCGACGGTAAAGCACTGCTTACAATAGCGGCGCGTTACCGCCGACGCCGCCCCAGTGTGAAAGGGGCCTAAAGGTTTGACCTCAGATTATATGGTTTTGGTAAATCTGAGAGAAAAAAAAAAAAATCTACAGAAAATTGTATAGTGTGTATCCAGCTTAAGACTTACTAGTATAACCTACCAGCCTGAGGGCCAAAAAAAAAAAAAAAAGTCAGTTCCATCATCCATGCTATACAGTGCAGATGAACAGATCTCCCTCTGTGGATATTGTGTTCTGACAGCCGGCCCCACCAACTGTCAAAATATCTGTACAGCGGCTGCATCTGATTGGACGCAACCACTGTTCAGACAAAAATCTCCCAGCCGTTTTCTTTGACAAAAGTTGATGAACCTTTATCGAATGAAGTGAGGCCGGTAGGTCGCCCGCTGAGCGGATTTCAGCTGGTTTCTCAGGAAGTGACCACAATTTGCAATGTATGGCCAGCTGTGGTCAGTTATATCCAAACATAGTTCTGTAAATCCACTTATAGAGAAGAACCTTCACAGATAGAAATAAAACTTATTTCAATCATTTGACAATCCCCATTATAATTTATTGCTGGCACACCGCCAACTCTGTACTGCCATATATACTGTATACTGTCCAATCATACAGCACCCACCCTGATCATTATTACTGCACAGCCTGACCAATACTGATCATCAGGGATCCTGGGCCTGACACCATGTGTATGTATATATAGTAGACTATGATGGTCCCCCACACACATGAAGATCCCATACTCCCCCTTCCCCAGGACTTACCTCCTCGGCTCCAGGGGACACCGCCATCCCCAAGGCTCGGAGTCCCTGCTGGAGCTCCAGGATGTCCACCTTCCCATCCTGATTGATGTCCAGCTTATGGAAGAGATCGGCGTACTTAGACGCAGTGTCCGATCCTTCACACATCGCCCGACACAGCATCGATCTCCGGACCTGATCGTACATCTCCGGTGTCTGTCTATGCGGACTGCTGGTCGGGATCAGGAAGAGCTTCAGGCCGACAACCCAAAAATGTAGAAAGACAAGAAAGAGTGTAGTGACAGGACACCGCCCAGAGAGGGGGAGGGGCGAGCAGGGAATTCCGTCCACCGAGTAAGAGGAGGAGGAGGGGGGAGATACTGCATGCCTGACATCTCCTCCCACAATCATCACTCCCAGCTCTATTACTATCATCACTACTCTGATCTATTACTCTGATCACTACTACTATGATCTATTACTCTGATCACTACTACTATGATCTATTACTCTGATCACTACTACTATGATCTATTACTCTGATCACTACTACTATGATCTATTACTCTGATCACTACTACTATGATCTATTACTCTGATCACTACTACTATGATCTATTACTCTGATCACTACTACTATGATATATTACTCCTATCACTGCTACTCTGATCTATTACTCCTATCACTGCTACTCTGATCTATTACTATGATCACTACTACTCTGATCTATTACTATGATCACTACTACTCTGATCTATTACTCTGATCACTACTAATCTGATCTATTACTCTGATCACTACTACTCTGATCTATTACTCTGATCACTACTACTATGATCTATTACTCTGATCACTACTACTCTCTGATCTATTACTCCTATCACTGCTACTCTGATCTATTACTATGATCACTACTAATCTGATCTATTACTCTGATCACTACTACTATGATCTATTACTCTGATCACTACTACTCTCTGATCTATTACTCCTATCACTGCTACTCTGATCTATTACTATGATCACTACTAATCTGATCTATTACTCTGATCACTACTACTATGATCTATTACTCTGATCACTACTAATCTGATCTATTACTCCTATCACTGCTACTCTGATCTATTACTCTGATCACTACTACTCTGATCTATTACTCTGATCACTACTACTCTGATCTATTACTCTGATCACTACTACTCTGATCTATTGCTATGATCACTACTACTATGATCTATTACTCTGATCACTACTACTCTGATCTATTACTCTGATCACTGCTACTCTGATCTATTACTCTGATCACTACTACTCTGATCTATTACTCTGATCACTACTACTCTGATCTATTACTCTGATCACTACTACTCTGATCTATTGCTATGATCACTACTACTATGATCTATTACTCTGATCACTACTACTCTGATCTATTACTATGATCACTGCTACTCTGATCTATTACTATGATCACTACTACGCTGAACTATTACTATGATCACTACTACTCTCTGATCTATTACTCCTATCACTGCTACTCTCTTATCGAATACTCTGATCTATTACTATGATCACTACTCTGATCTATTACTATGATCACTACTACTCTGATCTATTACTCTGATCACTACTACTCTGATCTATTACTCTGATCACTACTACTCTGATCTATTACTATGATCACTACTACTCTCTGATCTATTACTCCTATCATTGCTACTCTCTTATCGAATACTCTGATCTATTATAATGATCTATTACTATCACTACTACTGTCTGATCGATTACTATGGTCACTACTACTCTGATCTATTACTATGATCACTACTACTCTCTGATCTATTACTCCTATCACCAGTGGCGTCCCTAGGGGGTGGCTTTTGGGGCTATAGCCCTGAATCTCTGGCCTATAGCCCCGAGTCTCTGCAGGGGTCCCCAAGGGGAGGGGAGGCTCTCTTGGGACCCTGATGTAAGTGGGGGGCTCTCTGGGGACCCTGATGAAGGGTGAAGGCTCTCTGGGGACCCTGATTTAAGTTGGAGGCTCTCTGGGGACCCTGGTGCAAGGGGGAGGCTCTCTGGGGACCCTGATGTATGGGGGAGGCTCTCTGGGAAACCTGATGTAAGGGGGAGGCTCTCTGGGATCCCTGATGCAAGAGGGGGCTCTCTGGGAACCCTGATGCAAGGGGGAGGCTCTCTGGGGACCATGATGCAAGGGGGAGGCTCTCTGGGAACCCTGATGTAAGGGGGAGGCTCTCTGGGGACAATGATGCAAGGGGGAGGCTCTCTGGGAACCCTGATGTAAGGGGGAGGCTCTCTGGGGACAATGATGCAAGGGGGAGGCTCTCTGGGAACCCTGATGTAAGGGGGAGGCTCTCTGGGAACCCTGATGTAAGGGGGAGGCTCTCTGGGAACCCTGATGTAAGGGGGAGGCTCTCTGGGAACCCTGATGTAAGGGGGAGGCTCTCTGGGAACCCTGATGTAAGGGGGAGGCTCTCTGGGGACCATGATGCAAGGGGGAGGCTCTCTGGGAACCCTGATGTAAGGGGGAGGCTCTCTGGGGACCCTGATGTAAGGGGGGGCTCTCTGGGGATATATATACACACACATATATTATATACATGTGTATGCCCGCCCGAGCATATGACTTTCTTTACTACGTTGCTATGGGCTTTAGCCCCAGATCTTTTGTAGACCTAGCAACACCCCTGCCTATCACTACTACTCTGATTATTAGGCTACTTTCACACTGAGGCGCTTTACAGGCGCTACAGCGCTAAAAATAGCTAAAATTTCTCCAGTGTGTAAGCCCGAATGCGCTTGCAGAATGGTCAAAATAGTCCTGCAAGCTGCATCTTTGCAGCACTAAAGGAGCGGTGTATTCATCGCTCCTAAAGCGCCCCTTCCCATTGAAAACAATAGGGCAGTGCCGCAAACCCACCGGCAAAGCGCCCTGAATAGTGGCGCTAAAACGACGGTAAAGCGGCGCTAAAAATATCGCCGCTTTACCACCGGCGTCCACCCCACCCCAGTGTGAAAGTAGCCTTACTCCGATCATTAGTACTCTGATCATCACTTTGATCACTACTACCCTGATTATTACTCTCACCATTACTCTGATTGACACTCTGCCTCCTCCAAGTTCACATACAGATCACAATATTTCTCTGTCACATTACAGAAGTTGCAATTATGTATCACAGTCTCACAATACAGAGCTTAAAGAGGAACTTAAAGTAGAACTATAGGCAAAACTTTCTTTTTTCATTTTGGATAGAGCAAGTAAGGGTTATAACCCCTGTCAGATTTTTTTTTTCACCATCTGTGTCCAATTGCAGAGATTTACCTTCACTTCCTGTCTCATAGACAAACAGGAAGTGAGAGGAAATCCCTACAAATTAAGGGAATTCATTGGGGCCCCCAGCTACACTGCAGAGTGCATGAGCATCATGAGCAATGTAGTTCCAAAACATCTGGGGTGCCAAGGTTCATCATCACTGAACTAGTGTCTCTTGCCCTCTATCACTTTTCTGGGGACCAGTGTTTATTTTGGTAGCAAATTTCGATTTTGCTTTAGTCTAGTTGCTTTTGACTAAAATGCCATTTTCGTTTTAGTCATATTTTAGTCAACTAAAATCTAATGGGTTTAGTTAAATTGTAATGCATTATTTAACCACATGCCGACCAGCCGCCGAAGTTGTACTGCGGCAGAATGGCATGGCTGGGCGAAACGTTTTGTAATGTCGCTTCGCCCTGTGGCCACTAGGGGGCACGCACCTTCCAGTCTAGTGGTTATACATTTCTCTAGAATTTCCAAACTAATTGTGTACTCCTAGCCTTTTTATTAATTTTTTCTCTTTCAGCAACTTAGTAGATGCCCCCTACTGATCCATATGTGATAATGCAATACATGTTTAACCACTTAAGCCCCGGACCATTTGGCTGGCCAAAGACCAGAGCACGTTTTGCGATTCGGCCCTGTGTAGCTGTAACTGACAATTGCGCGCTCGTGCGACGGGGCTCCCAAACAAAATTGACGTCCTTTTTTCCCCACAAATAGAGTTTTCTTTTGATGGTATTTGATCACCTCTGCAGTTTTTATTTTTTGCTCTATAAACAAAAAAAGAGCGACAATTTTGAAAAAAACAAATTATTTTTTACTTTTTGCTATAATAAATATCCCCCAAAAATATATAAAAAACATTTTTTTTTCCTCAGTTTAGGCCAATATGTATTCTACATAATTTTGGTAAAAAAATCGCAATAAGCGTTTATTGATTGGTTTGCACAAAAGTTATAGTGTCTACAATATAGGGGATAGTTTTATGGCATTTTAATTAATAATTTTTTTTTACTAGTAATGGCGGCGATCTGCGATTTTTATCATGACTGCAACATTATGGCGGACAGATCGGACACTTTTGGAGCTATTTAACCAGGAGGGGTCGCTGAGGGGTTAAGTGTGTCCTAGGCAGTAATTCTAACTGTGGGGGGGGAGGGGCTGTGTGTGACATGACACTGATCACTGCTCCCGATTACAGATTACAAATGATGTCATACATCCCAGGAGTCTTCAGGAGAGGAGGAGTGGTTTTCTCAGCTAAACACACCTTCCTGCATGTAGGGTTGCCACCCGTACGGGATTGACCCGGACAGTACAGGTTTGGCAACTTGTGCCTGGGTTTCTGTCCCCTGGAAACCCGGGCACAAATAATATCCAGCGCCTCTGTCTGTGTCCCATCCTCCGCCCCATAGCTCTGTATTTATTATTTGGCCTGGGCGACTGTGCAGCGCGCGCCTCTCTGCTCCATATCACAGACCGCCGGTGTAGCTTGTCTGTGTAAGAGGCAAGCAGCCGCGAGCTCCGACCGACCTCACGGTCCTCATCTCATGGAGCCTCAGCCTCGCCCTTTTCCTGCTCCACCACAGCTGGGGACCGTGGGAGACAAGAGGTGACAGGGGAGCCTGAGACCTTGTCAGCACAGCAGGATGCGGGAACCCAAAGGTATGATCGTAGCAGCAGCCCCCTCCTCTCTGTCAGCCCCCCTCTCCTCTCTGTTAGCCCCCCTCTCCTCTCTGTTAGCCCCCCTCTCCTCTCTGTCAGCCTCCCTCTCCTCTCTGTTAGCCCCCCTCTCCTCTCTGTCAGCCTCCCTCTCCTCTCTGTTAGCCTCCCTCTCCTCTCTGTTAGCCTCCCTCTCCTCTCTGTTAGCCTCCCTCTCCTCTGTTAGTCTCCCTCTCCTCTGTTAGTCTCCCTCTCCTCTGATAGCCCCCCCTCTCCTCTGTTAGCCCCCCTCTCCTCTGTTAGTCTCCCTCTCCTCTGTTAGCCCTCCTCTCCTCTGTTAGCCCCCTCTCCTCTCTGTCAGCCCCCCTCCTCTCTGCCAGCCCCCTGTTCTCTCTGTCAGCCCCCCTCCTCTCTGTCAGCCCCCCTCTCCTCTCAGTCAGCCCCCCTCTCCTCTCAGTCAGTCCCCCTCTCCTCTCAGTCAGCCCCCCTCTCCTCTCTGTCAGCCTCCCTCTCCTCTCTGTCAGCCCCTCTCCTCTCTGTCAGCCCCTCTTTTCTCTGTTAGCCCCCCCTCTCCTCTCTGCCAGTCCCCTCTTCTCTCTGCCAGCCCCCCTCCTCTCTGTCAGCCCCCCTCTCCTCTCAGTCAGCCCCCCTCTCCTCTCAGTCAGCCCCCCTCTCCTCCCAGTCAGTCCCCCTCTCCTCTCAGTCAGCCCCCCTCTCCTCTCTGTCAGCCTCATTCTCCTCTCTGTCAGCCCCTCTCCTCTCTGTCAGCCCCCCTCTTCTCTCTGCCAGCCCCCACTTCTCTCTGCCAGCCCCCTCTTCTCTCTGTCAGCCCCCCTCTCCTCTCTGTCAGCCTCCCTCCTCTCCTCTGTCAGTTCCTCTCTGTCAGCCCCCCCTTCCTCTCTGTCAGCCCCCCCCTTCCTCTCTGTCAGCCCCCCCCCCTTCCCCTCTGTCAGCCCCCCCTTCCCCTCTGTCAGCCCCCCTCCTCTTCTGTCAGCCCCCCTCCTCCTCTGTCAGCCCCCCTCCTCTCCTCTGTCAGTTCCTCTCTGTCAGCCCCCCTTCCTCTCTGTCAGCCCCCCCCTTCCTCTCTGTCAGCCCCCCCCCCTTCCCCTCTGTCAGCCCCCCCTTCCCCTCTGTCAGCCCCCCTCCTCTTCTGTCAGCCCCCCTCCTCCTCTGTCAGCCAGTGTAGTTCTCAGTGTAGTATAGTGGTCAGTGTAGTTCTCAGTGTAGTTCTCAGTGTAGTATAGTGGTCAGTGTAGTGTGCAATGGTCAGTATAGGAATCAGGTAGGTCAGTACTATTGTATTGGAAGGGACTCGGGGAGTGCTAAAAGTCCGTAGGTTAGGGGGCGCAAATTACTTGCCTTGCCCCGGGTGCTGACAACCCAAGGTACGCCACTGGCTCTATAGACATTATATTGTACATTACACACTCTGCACTATATACACTATATTGTACATTACACACACCTGCACTATATACACTATAATGTACATTACACACACCTGCACTATATACACTATAATGTACATTACACACACCTGCACTATATACACTATAATGTACATTACACACACCTGCACTATATACACTATAATGTACATTACACACACCTGCACTATATACACTATATTGCACATTACACTCACCTGCACTATATACACTATATTGCACATTACGCACTCCTGCTCTATAGACACTATATTGTACATTATACACTCCTGCTCTATAGACACTATATTGTACATTACACACTCCTGCTCTATACAGTGGCGTAGCGTGGGGGCTGCAGGGGGTGCCGTGGCCCCGGGCGCGACATTTAGGGGGGCGCCAGTATGTGTCACTACTGGCTGCCTCCTAATTTCAAGTTCCTGTGTCCCCCGCGCTCCGGCCGCCATGTTAAGTGTCCGGCGCCCTGTGATTGGGCGTATGGGGGTCATGTGAGGCATAGGGCTGGCCTGTCCTCGATCGCTCCTGAAGTCCCGCCTCCGCACATGACCCCATACACCCAATCACAGTGCGTTGGACACTGAACATGACAGCAACCAGAGCGCGGGGGAGAGAAGCAACAATGTGAGCCGCTGCTGTCTTATCCTCCTCCTCCGGACCGATGCAGGCCAGGACAAGAAGGTGAGTGAGACTCCCTCGTGAGAGTCATGTTACTGGCCCCCCGGGGGGGGGGGGGGTGGGCGAGAGAGAGAGAGACTGTAGGCAGGACAGTATAGTGTAGTATAGTGGTCAGTATAGTGGACAGTATAGTGTAGTATAGTGGTTAGTATAGTGGTCAGTATAGTGGTCAGTATAGTGAACAGTGTAATTTAGTATAGTGGTCAGTATAATGGACAATGTAGTGTAGTATAGTGGTCAGTGTAGTGTAGTATAGTATAGTGGTTAGTATAGTGTAGTTTAGTATGGAGGTCAGTGTAGTGTAGTGGTCAGTATGGTGGTCAGTGTAGTGGACAGTATAGTGTAGTGGTCAGTGTAGTGTAGTATGGTGGTGAGTATAGTGGACAGTATAGTGGTTAGTGTAGTATAGTATAGTGGTTAGTATAGTGGTCAGTATAGTGTAGTTTAGTATGGAGGTTAGTGTAGTGTAGTGGTCAGTATGGTGGACAGTATAGTGTAGTGGTCAGTGTAGTGTAGTATGGTGGTCAGTATAGTGTAGTATAGTGGACAGTATAGTGGTTCGTGTAGTATAGTATAGTGGTTAGTATAGTGGTCAGTATAGTGTAGTTTAGTATGGAGGTCAGTGTAGTGTAGTGTAGTATAGTGGTCAGTATGGTGGTCATTGTAGTGTAGTGGACAGCATAGCGGTCAGTATAGTGTGGTGGTCAGTGTAGTATAGTGTGGTGGTCAGTATAGTGTAGTGTGGTGGTCAGTATAGTGTAGTATAGTGGTCAGTGTAGTGTAGTATAGTGGACAGTGTAGTGGTCAGTGTAGTGTAGTATAGTGGTCAATGTAGTTCTCAGTGTAGTGGTCAGTGTAGTGTAGTGGTAAGTGTAGTATACTGGTCAGTGTAATTCTCAGTGTAGTATAGTGGTCAGTGTAGTTCTCAGTGTAGTTCTCAGTGTAGTATAGTGGTCAGTGTAGTATAGTGGTCAGTGTAGTTCTCAGTGTAGTATAGTGGTCAGTGTAGTTCTCAGTGTAGTTCTCAGTGTAGTATAGTGGTCAGTGTAGTATAGTGGTCAGTGTAGTATAGTGGCCAGTGTAGTTCTCAGTGTAGTATAGTGGTCAGTGTAGTTCTCAGTGTAGTTCTCAGTGTAGTATAGTGGTCAGTGTAGTGTGCAATGGTCAGTATAGGAATCAGGTAGGTCAGTACTATTGTATTGGAAGGGACTCGGGGAGTGCTAAAAGTCCGTAGGTTAGGGGGCGCAAATTACTTGCCTTGCCCCGGGTGCTGACAACCCAAGGTACGCCACTGGCTCTATAGACATTATATTGTACATTACACACTCTGCACTATATACACTATATTGTACACTTCGCTTCTCTCCCAGTTCTTCTCCCTGTGAGTTCTTCTCCCTGTGCTTCATAACACACATAACACATAACACACGTATGACAGATTACAGCCTTATAAATACAAAGCATTTTAATATAAATGCAAACCAGTGCAACGTGTCAGTGTCCACCAGAGCCAAATGTCAGGGGACCACCAGAGCCGAATGTCAGGGACTACCAGAGCAAATGTCATTGACCACCAAAGCCGAATGTTAGGGACCACCAGAGCCAAATGTCAGGGGACCACCACCAGTGCCAAATGTCAGGGACCACCACCAGTGCCAAATGTCAGGGACCACCACCAGAGCTGAATGTCAGGGACCACCAGTGCCGAATGTCAGGGACCAGTGCCAAATGTCAGGGACCACCCCACCAGTGCCGAATGCCATGGACCACCACCAGTGCCGAATGCCATGGACCACCACAGTGCCGAATGCCATGGACCACCACCAGTGCCGAATGTCAGGGACCACCACCAGTGGCGAATGTCAGGGACCACCAGACCCAGATGTCAGGGACCACCACCAGAGCCAAATGTCAGGGACCACAACCAATGCCGAATGTCAGGGACCACCAGACCCAAACCAGTGTAGAGCGGGATTAATATTAGAAATCGCTTGTATGACGTGGGATGGACACAGCGGGGTCATCCCCGCTGTGTCATACAACTGATTTCTAATATAATCCCCGCTCTGCAGGGAGATAGCGGGGGGGGGGCGGCGGGGACAAAGGAGGGCAGATTGCTGGCAGGAAGGAGGGAGGAGAGAGGTCTGCGCCTCTTGAGCAGAGCAGACCGGGGCTGTGAGACCCCTTCTGCCTACAACAACATGTTTGCTTCCTCCCTGCTCTTTCAGAGGATTACAATGGGGCGTGTCAGACCGCTGGCTGAGCTTAAGAGAGGTTAGAAGCCAGCGGTCTGACAAACAGGATGTCACTAGGCAATAACGGTTTTTCAGCAAGATCAGCAGCCTATTGCAGAGGAACTACAGAGCTCAGAAGAACATGGATGGCAAACTTGGTGAAGGTAGGAGATCAGCACAAGGACATGGAAAGAAAAAAATTGCCTGGAATTCTGCTTTAATTTTTTTTGTTTGTATTTTTTTTTTTTATTCATTCATAGCGGAGCATAGTAAACTGTCATAGGCTGATTAATGTAATTTTACATGTCTATTTAAAGTATAACTATAGACAAAACATTTTGTTTAGGTTTGGATAGCGTGGAGGGGGATTAGAACATCTGTCAGTTTTTTTATTGCTGTCTGTGTCCCCATTAAAGTGATTCACCCTCTCTAGTTGTCCTGTTTATCATTGAAAGTAAAAGAAAATCCTAAATTTTGGGTTATCCCCAGCAGTGTTAATTTCGTCAACTAAAATATTTTCGTAAATTAACACTTTTTTAGTCTACTAAAATACCATTAAACTAAAATGGCATTTTAGTCAAAAGACTATAACTAAAATTAAATCAAAAATTGACATCAAAATGAACACTACTCTGCTGGCCATTTCTAAATCGGCAACACAATTCCATGCAGAACTTGTAATAAAAGCACATTAAAGTTTAAACATGTATTGCACTACACATATGGATCAATAGGGACATCTACTAAGATGCTGAAAGAGAAAAAGTTAGAAAAAGGCTTTTCTTATATGTTTTCTTAATATTTATTGTGGTAATATATTCACGTAATACGTGCAATGACATTACAGCCAATAGAGTTTACAGTTTTTTTCGGCTTTTTGTATTTTCAAGTTCGTACTTCTGTTTGTCAAAATGCAAGATATGTGTTTGTTTATGAAACTTGATTTTATTTATAAAGACGTTATATATATCACAACGGATAAATCTGTGTCTGTAGTGCATGTTCAAACCTAATACCATAAATAATAAACATGTTATTAGATTTTTACTCCAGGAGTACATAATTAGTTTGGAAATTTTAGAGAATGTTTAAATAATGCATTACAATTTAACTAGATTTTAGTTGACTAAAATATGACTAAAACTAAAACAATTCAGATGACTAAAATATGACTAAAACTAAAATGGCATTTTAGTCAAAAGTAACTAGACTAAAGCAAAATTTGCTACCAAAATAAACACTGGTCCAAAGAAAAATGATAGAGGGAAGAGACACTAGTCAGTGATGACGAACCTTGGCACCCCAGATGTTTTGGACTACATTATACCCAGTGTAGTGGAGCATCATGGGAAATATAGTTCCAAAACATGTGGGGTGCCAAGGTTCGTCATCTAGTTCTTGTGCCTGGGGGCCCCAATGAATTCCCTAAAGTGATACTAAAGGATGTTTTTTATTTTTTTTAAATGACAAACATGTCATACTTACCTCCACTGTGCAGTTCGTTTTGCACAGAGTGCCCCCAGAACATCCTCTTCTGGGGTCCCCTGGCGGCTTTCATGGCTCCTCCCTGCATTAGATAATCCCCTTGGAGAAGCACTCTCCCGAGGGGGTTGCCTTGTGGGCACGCTCCTGAGTCCAGCATTCAGCGTCCATAGAGGCCGAATGCAGGACTCGGCCCCGCCCCTGGTGCCCGCGTCATTGGATTTGATTGACAGCAGCGGGAGACAATGGCTGCACTGCTATTAATCTATCCAATCAAGAGCCAGGAACCCGCAGAGAGAGGGACGGCGGGGATGCGCCAACGAAATTCAGGCTCAGGTAGTAAAACAGGGGGGCTGGGGGGGCTGTTGACTGCAAGGTGTTTTTCACCTTAATGCATAGGATGCATTAAGGTGAAAAAACACGAGCCTTTACAACCCCTTCATTTGCAGGGATTTCCTCTCACTTCCTGTTTGTCTATGGGACAGGAAGTGAAGTTAAATCTCTGCAATGGAACACAGATGGGGGAAAAAAATCTGACAGGGGTTATAAAACCCTCACTTGCTCTATTCCAAATGGGAAAAAATAAGTTTTGCATGTAGTGCTACTTTAAAACTGACATTTACTAATATTTTTTGAGGGGAGAGGTACACCACCAACACATGAATTACCTGTAATGATGTGTTTCTCCCACATGGTGCAGGATGCTGCTTCATGTGAAAATCTTTCCTTCATGCCACTAGATACTGCCCAGAGCAGAAAACTTCCAGGGCTGCAGGGGTTAACAGAGCCGCTGTGAGTGTGAAAGACTTGCTCTGCTCGCCCGCCCCTTCCTACCCCTCTCTGCGATATACAGGATTTATATATTATTGTCCCACAATGTGACGTGTTCTAAGAACGGCAGGGGAGAGCCTCTCCTCCATTCCTAAGGTGTATGATTCTTCTGATCATGAATTGTGTGTAGTGACAAAAAGGAAAGCATGTGGGCTTGATAGTGGGGGCTGTGATTTGGTTGACCAAAAATTGAATATACCAGTCCTTATGTGAGACGGTTGCATTCATTTTTTTTTCTCGTTTAGGCCACCATAAGAGTGGGACGATGAGATGACCTCACCAGCTTGGGAACTCTAGACAAGCCGATGAGTAATTTCCTTTCCCCCACTCTTATGGTGGCCCTAAAGAGAGGTCATCTCATTGTCCCACTCTTAGGTCACCATAAGAGTGGGACGATGAGATGACTTCACCGGCTTGGGAACTCTAGGCAACTCTTGGGAACCAGTCCTTAGGTGAGAGGCTGCATTCGTTTTTTTTCTCTTTAGGCCACCATAAGAGTGGGACGATCAGATGACCTCACCGGCTTGGGAACTCTAGGCTTGTCGGTGAGGTCATTTCA
The DNA here is from genome assembly GCF_042186555.1 of Aquarana catesbeiana. Lineage (NCBI taxonomy): Eukaryota > Metazoa > Chordata > Amphibia > Anura > Ranidae > Aquarana > Aquarana catesbeiana. The sequence goes on along the minus strand of NC_133330.1, from coordinate 200,674,227 downwards.
TTGTCCCACTCTTATGGTGGCCTAAAGAGAGGTCATCTCATTGTCCCACTCTTAGGCCACCCTAAGAGTGGGACGATGAGATGACTTCACCGGCTTGGGAACTCCAGGCAAGCCGTGAGGTCCTTCTTCGTCCCGATCTTATGGTGGCCTAAAGAGAGGTCATCTCATCGTCCACTCATTAGGTCACCCTAAGAGTGGGACGATGAGATGACCTCACGGCTTGGGAACTCTAGGTCAGCCACCACCGACGATGAGATGACCTCTCTTTAGGCCACCATAAGAGTGGGACGATGAAATTACCTCACCGGCTTGCCTAGGGGTTCCCAAGCCGGTGAGGTCATCTCATCATCCCACTCTTATGGTGGCCTAAAGAGAAAAAAAACGAATGCAGCCGCCTCACCTAAGCACTGGTATATTCCAATTTTTGGTTTTAGACACGTTTTAAAGCAGAGATAAAGGGTAGTGGGAGTGACCAGCATTTGCCATAATGTGCAAGTATGCAGAGTACCTTCACATTATGACAGAATCACTCTTACTGGTTGTGCTCTTCTCCAAGCTCCCCCCATCCATTCCATCCCCACAGCCTCCATGTAATCTACCTCTTCTTCTAGGTATGTCGTCTTCTTGCTTCACCCACCAGGCAGACACTGATGATGTATCTCCTGCACATGCATAGAGTGAGCACAGCCTGATGGAGCTGTGAGGTGAAAGTGAAGTAAAAAAGCTTTTGCCCAGTGTGGACTGCATTGGGGCCAATCAGTAAATCAGGAATCATTGCTTTTTATTTTGGCCGCTTTATTTCAGGGGCAGATGTTGTGTAGCATGGGGCCCTGGGCTATTTACATTTTTATGGCTTCATTACTGAAGTATGGAAGATGTCTTTGAGATGGGTCACCACTTGACTTTGTGTCCAAGTGTGAGATCAGAAGATCGTCACTGAGTGATGGCACACTGACTATGACTGACAACACAGACACATCAGGGCCGGGCCGAGGGCTACAAAGAAGAGGTAACTAATAAAAAAGAAATAAAGGCGCTAAATATAAGTGAAACACGTGAAGTAATCTTGAAAAATTTCCGTTAGGAAGTACATACAGTATATAAATGAAAAAAGCGTTAAAAATATTATAAATTAATTTGGAAGATACATGGGTCTACACATGTGCACATGATTCAAACATGAGTGTCCATATATAACATCTGTGAATCAAAATAAGTGTCCATATATAATAACAAAAAAATAAATGTGGGGTAATGATCGAAAATCAGTCCGAAAGAGACTCCTTGGGTGAATCCAACCAGAGTCAATGGTGTGAAAAATGTGAGTGACACCCCATACAATATCCACAAATATCCAATATATGCGCTTACCGCAAGGCAAGCGAACACCAGCCTGTATTACGTCTTGGTATAGAGAATCCAGTCGACGTCATCGCCATTTTCAGTGTGGACGGGTGCTCGCTATGCCGGCCGGCTGTTTGCTGTACTTTTATATACTCATGTGAGTTTTCTACCTTTATCTATTAAATTGTTTTTATCAGTATTACACTATGGCCAGTTCCTTTTTATTTACATGCGTGTGAGATGTCATTTTGGAGTCTCTGCTGTGTCCTCCGGTTCCTGCCGCTAGCAGTCCAGAACGCCAGTGAATCTCTCATACTACTTTTAAATACAAGCTGTTGTTGGCTTGCCTTGCGGTAAGCGCACTATTTGCCTGGTGTTGGATCACGTAGTGTGGTGTGGTAAACTGATACTGAACACATTATTTGCACGGAGTGTGGGGTCTCATCTTCACTATGGAGTTTGGTAGTGTTCACTCTGGCTCTTTTTTCCTGCTGTACCTTTATGCACTAAGTGTAAGTTTCCCACCTTTTTCAATTTTAATTAGTGTGGCAGTATTACACTATGGCCAGTTTCTTTTTATTTACATGTCTATGAGATGGAAGTCTGGTGTCCTCATTACATCCCTTCAGCTATGATGTATACAGTTTAAGAGTACCATCTGGATTCTCTATACCAAGACGTAATACAGGTTGGTGTTCGCTTGCCTTGCGGTAAGCGCAATTATTGGATATTTGTGGATATTGTATGGGGTGTCACTCACATTTTTCACACCATTGACTCTGGTTGGATTCACCCAAGGAGTCTCTTTCAGACTGATTTTCGATCATTACCCCACATTTATTTTTTTGTTATTATATATGGACACTTATTTTGATTCACAGATATTATATATGGACACTCATGTTTGATTCATGTGCACATGTGTAGACCCATGTATCTTTCACAAATTAATTTATAATATTTTTAACGCTTTTTTCATTTATATATGTACTTCCTAACGGAAAATTTTCAAGATTACTTCACGTGTTTCACTTATATTTAGCGTGGTTATTTCTTTTTTATTAGTTATCTTGGTGTACATCTCACTGTTTAACTGCTGCTTTTTGGGGGGTAGTTTCTATAGGTAGCGCAATATTTTTTGTGTTTTTTACAAAGAAGAGGTGACTGCTTAGTGGTGCTTAAGAGAAGGGTGCAAAAAGGACAGGACTCCAACCAATGCTGCTAAAGTACTTCACAGCTCATGGAGATGGGGACGACCACTTTGGCATTTGTCCCTTTGGTAATAATGAAAGTCCTGTCCTGACACTGGAGCTGGATCACATGTAAGACGGGGGGCAGAGGAAATTACCTAGACAAAATCTGGAAGTGAGGCGACCCAGCGCTAGTTTAAAATATCACTGATAAAAGAGAATAAATAAAGATTTGATTTCTTTTGTCTTTACTGAAGCACTATGGTCGATGGTTTGAATCCCAACCATTGCACTACCTGCCTGGAGTTTGCATGTTCTCCCTGTGCCTGTGTTGGTTTCCTCTGGGGACTCCGGTTTCCTCCCACACTCTAAAGACATGCTGGTAGGTTAATTGGCTTCGGTCTAAATTGGCCCTAATATGTGTATGCATGAATGTGAGTTAGGGACATTAGATTGTAAGCTCCTTGGGGACAGGGACTGATGTGAATGGACAATATATGAGTAAAGCACTGTTTCATTGGCAGTGCTATTTAAGTACCTGTAATAAATAATACAATTAGAGATGCACCAAAATTTCAGCGGCCGAAACATATCGACCGAAAATGGTGTCATCTGCAATTTGCGATTACACAATAACAGCGCCAAAAATTCTCGCGATTTTGCCACGATTTTACTGTGCTTATGGTGTGTTTTTCATAGGTCATGTGACTCAAAGACCACATCAAAAATGTAACACGGGTGAGTTATTGATGCTTTCTTGCCGCGTTTTTGATGCATTTCAACGGGGAGGTGCATATTTGGTGCGGTTTTTTTTTAACTGACCAAAAATGCAGCGCAATGGACCAGTGTGAAGACATACATAGAATTTAAAGGGATGCCTTTTTCTTGAGCTTTTCTTGGGCTAAAGGTGCCGATAATGACCAACAATAAATTCATATTCATTTAAATTCATGATAATAATTAAAAAATTGAATATAATACAATTATATATATAAAAATATATGCACTTTTTTAAAAACTGTCATTTTCGGTTTCGGTTTCAGTCCAGTGCATCCTGCATTTTCATTTTTGGCACCAAAATTTCTATTCTGTGCACCTCTAAAATAAAGCTGACAATAATGGAGAAGGCAGCTGTGAGTGTTTTTATTTCATAAGACCATTATTATTTGTCTTGGTAAACATTCTCTTTTTGGGTCCCAACACAGTAACAATATTCCATACCTCCCAACTTTTTGAGATGGGAATGAGGGACACCTATCAGCAAAAATATGCAGGCATAGGACACACCCCTTGCCACACCCCCTTAAAGGAGAATACAAAAAACAAGATAGGTTAAACTCACAAGTGCTTTTTTTTACCACTACTATTCCTTTATAGTGGCTTTTGGAATTTACCAATGCAGCCATTTAGGAATCAGATGAAGAGACCTTTCACGCGTGGGGGGGGGGGGGGTTGGGGCGTCGGCGATAAAGCGGCGCTATTTTTATTTATTTGTTATTATTTTTTTTAAAACCTCCCCGCTAGCGTTTTGCCGGCAGTATCGCAGCGCTGCCCCATTGATTTCAAAAGGGAGCAGCGGTGGAGGAGCGGTGAGTTCACCACTCCAAAGAAGCTGCTGGCAGGACTTTTTGTGACACCCTAGGTCCAGCCTAGGTTGAGGCCTTTCACACTGGAGTGAAAGGAGCCACTTTTTTCAGGCGCTATACAGGCGCTATTTTTAGTGCTGTAGCGCCTGAAAAACGCTGACAGTGTGAAAGGGGTCAAAAGGTTTAGCGCTGGAAAACACTTTTTGATAGATAAATGGTGCATTTTATATACATCTATATAGATCACACCAAAATGAGGGACAAATGAGGAGAAATGAGGGACATTGCTCCAAATCAGGGACAGTCCCTCGAAATCAGGGACATTTGGGATCTATGATATTCTTATTTGGCTTACTAAAAGTGCTGTAGATGCTATAGGAAAGAATCTCTAAAATTCCGCATGCACTACCAGTTTGCCTCGCTAGATGTCATTGTACGACACGTACAATGTATATACACATCCCATACAGTCCTGCCAGCAGGACTTCCTACACCTGCAATACCAGATCTCCCCACCAGGTGACACCACTAAGACAACACTATTGACACACGGACAGGTACGGAAGCCTGGTGGGGACTGGAAGCAAAGACAGCGATCCGGGCGGAACACGGAGGAAGCGATCTCTTCAGACCGGGGAACCGGCAGCCTGTACTAGGATTGCAAATATTGGAGCTGCAGCTTAGGGACTGCCGAAGGGGCAACATACTGGACTCCAGGGGACGGAGAGCTCAGGAAAATACCTCCAGGACGATATAAACACCTCCAGGTCTGAGCAGGAGCCAGCTGAGCACATCTGTGGACTGCTTCCCAGGAGCATTGTGATAGATGTGTGTGAGGGGAGCCATAGGAGCTCACAATCATCAATTACACCCACACATCTCATATACCCACACATCCCATACATCTACACATCTGATACACCCAGATATACACATAACATACACCCAGATATACACATAACATACACCCAGATATACACATAACATACACATCTGATACACCCAGATATACACATCTGATACACTCAGACATCCTATATATACCGATCTCATATATACACATCCCATACACCTACACATCTGATACACCCAGATATACACATAACATACACATCTGATACACTCAGACATCCTATATATACCGATCTCATATATACACATCCCATACACCTACACATCTGATACACCCAGATATACACATAACATACACATCTGATACACTCAAACATCTTATATATACACATCCCATATATACACATCCCATACACCTACAGATCTGACATATAGATGTCTCATACACATACAGATCTCATACAGCCAGACATCTGATTTCTAGACACATAGCTGATATTTGTGTGCAGTAGGGGGCTATTGGGGGCCATAACTGCACACTGACCCTTATACAGAGACTGCCATACTGATGAGATCTGATTGGCGGCTGTAATCAATGTGGAAAATACAATCAGATGAAGACATAGAGCATTGCTGATCACTGACATCTGATATGTGAAGTGGCTGGACATATACTTATGTGAAGCAAGTCTCTAGGTAATACCAATACGATGGGATGACGTCCTCCTAGGCGCACACTATAGGGGGTGGGCAGTGTATTTGGTGTGATTTGAGATTATGTTGGTATCTGATGAGTTTCTACCCCCTTCTAGTGACTGTTGCCCTGATGTAACCCATGGAGATTTCTGATGTAGGGTGGGACTCGATGTTGACATTTAAATTGGAGAAGAGAAGAATGTGACCTCACAGTGTGCATAGTCAGGAGCTCCAGTTAAAGGAAGTGGACACTGGGAGGAAGGTGATTGCAGCACAGAGCAGAGGATGATCATCGTCTTCCCAGAAAAGCAGAAGCAGACAGTGACTGGAAAATCTACATCTCACTGACATCAAGCTGCTTCGTGGAATAAAACGTTTTTTTTATAGATTTCTGGGAGTGGAATCTGAATATAACATTGTATAGGTATTCACTTTTGTATCCTGAGGGCCAAATCTCATTATCGTTGTTAGGTCATTGCTTGTGCTTGCCTCTGTTACTCTGCCGCATCATCTGTTCAACATCTCGCCTCCTCATTCCAGTGTATGGCTTTCATGATGATGAAAAAGAAGAAATTCAAGTTTCGGGTGGATTTTGAGTTGGATGAACTGTCTTCTGTTCCTTTTGTTAATGGGATCTTGTTCTGCAAAATCCGACTTCTGGATGGTGGCAGCTTCAGTGTGGAATCAAGCAGGTAAGATGATAGAAGGATCACTAATGATTGACTGTGTATTGAGTGCTTTGACAATAACAACCTGCTGCCAGTATATAATAATGATACTCTTCTCAGACCTAGTAAACGTTAAAGCTGACCATAGGTTATGCGACTTTCTTTCCTGCAACCACAGGTTGCAGGAAAGAAAATAGCTGGATTCCCCTTTCAACACAGTCTGTGCTGATGGGGGAATCCCACCCGTGGAGCTGTTGTGTTTTCCAGATGGGTGGGCACGGGGAGCCGTTTCTACCCGGAGAACACAGTGATTACTGCTAGCAGCTATAGCTGCTGGCAATAATTACGTGCTAAAAATCTGACATGCTGGTTGTACCCAAGTTGTTTGATGGATTGATTTTGGTACAATCGGCCTGCCCATCCATACATGGATTGAATGTTGGTCGTTCGTGTCATCTCCTGAATTCCTGTTGTGTTTTTTTTTGTCTTTATTTATTTTATTATTTATTTTTTTGGGGGGCAAACAGAGATTTTTAATGGGCTTGCCGTGCCACAACCTGAGTGTTTGGCTCACGCTCCCATTGACCTCTATGGGTACTTGCCAAAGTTGGCAAACCAAGTTAAATTTGCTGTTTTTTGTTAAAAAACATCACAGCAATGCCATGTGTACAGCCCCCTTGGCTATATGTTTTTTTTATGGTGAGCTGTTGGGGCAGTAAAATCGTGGCTCAAATGCCTATTTATACCCCCTTCCCCTGCCACCTATCCAAATAAGATTTTTTTTTTTTTAAATTTCGATCTTGATTTGTTAAAACTGAATCCTTCGTTCTGTGAAATACTGTTCTTGAAGCCATGTATAAAGCTGGCCATACATAAAGCAAATTTCATCAGGCTGGCCAGAATTGGCCCTGTTGGCACCATCCTGCCGTCATCCTTTGAATGAAAAGTTGTTGACTGAACAATGTCTATATCCAATCAGATGCAGACACTGTTCAGGTATAATCACAGGCAGCGCCGCTGGCTGTCAGAATACAATAGCTTCAGTGGGAGATACGCCCATCAACACTGTTTAGCAAGGATGGAGAAACAAAAAAAATGTGTGTATGACCAGCTGAAGTTCCAGGGTAGTCACCTCACTGGCATTGATGTTGAACCAATGCTTTAGTATCCTGGCACTATTGTGCACCTTGTGAGTCAGACAGTGGTAACCTTGGTCAAATGGTGTTTAGCTTGATGGGAAATTTCCTGGAAGGATTCAGTTCGCCCAAAAGTAATGTTTCAAGTATAGGAGGAGCCTGTTGGACTAGGTCACCTACAGCCTATGAGGGACTCCAGCCTGATTTCAGTGGTATAGTTCTTTGCTTTGCTCCCTTGGAGTTTTGGGTGTGCCTGTCGTGTAAAAGAGAGTATCCAATAATCCTGTAAAGCTATTTGCAGGTACACCGCCTTGGATATTCAGAGGCAAGCCAGTAATCTCATCACTGAATTCCCTGAAAAATATAAAAAAAAAAATGGTAAAGCCACCCTGTCAGTAGCCGAAAGAAGGCAGAGCATCAAACCCTGTAAATGAATATGTTGAATACTTACCTTTTCATTTTGACTCTTTTGCAGTTCTATTACCACAGCTGCTACTCAACTCCACAAGTGTGTGAAATTCCTGGTCTCACACTGCTACCTCCCACTGTTCTTTAAGTCATAATAGAACAAAACAGTGATGTAGGGGTTAGCAGAGGAACCACATTGTACAGTGGGGCACACACTGTCAAACACCTCCTGAAAGTTTTGAATTGCAGTAGTAACCTTGCTCTGCAACAGAGTTGGATTTAAAGAAGAAGTATGACCAAAGCTCTTTTGGCCATACTTGTCCTGGGGATCACAGGAGTGTATTGCATCCTGCATTCCCGTGACCCATATTCAGCTGACAGCAGGCTAAAGCCCACTGTTGGCTAACATCATTTACCCAGTCCAGACTCTAGAGGGATTCTGACTTTGATGTTCAGGCTCTCGGTGCATTGCTGAGAGCCTGAGCCAGCCACTCCTGCAGCCTGGCACTCCAGTGAGTGCTGGAGGAGAGAGCAGAGAGCTGCTGACCGACAGTCACCGGCTCTCTGCTCGGTGAAAACCGAGAACTGAGTGATCTGTGGTCTTTGATCTCTCAATTCTCAGTCTTATGCCCCGTACACACGGTCGGACTTTGTTCGGACATTCCGACAACAAAATCCTAGGATTTTTTCTGACGGATGTTGGCTCAAACTTGTCTTGCATACACACGGTCACACAAAGTTGTCAGAAAATCCGATCGTTCTGAACGCGGTGACGTAAAACACGTACGTCGGGACTATAAACGGGGCAGTGGCCAATAGCTTTCATCTCTTTATTTATTCTGAGCATTCCTGGCACTTTGTCCGTCGGATTTGTGTACACACGATCGGAATTTCCGACAACGGATTTTGTTGTCGGAAAATTTTATCTCCTGCTCTCCAACTTTGTGTGTCGGAAAATCCGATGGAAAATGTCCGATGGAGCCCACACACGGTCGGAATTTCTGACAACACGCTCCGATCGGACATTTTCCATCGGAAAATCCGACCGTGTGTACGGAGCATTAGAGGTGGCGGAAGACAAATGCAGCATTGGAATAATGCTACATCCACCCAGGTATGTAGGTTTTTTTCATATCCTGCACTTCTCTTTTAACACACTGCCTAACAGAAGGGTATGTATTTAACATATTGGTTTTCAATATGTTATGACTGGATAGCAGTCATGAAAATAAAGGAAGGATTGCCATTGGTGGCCTCTTCTGAAATTACTGATTGCCTGTAGGGGTGAGCTCAGGCGTGTTCAGACATGACTCCGAACCTGCCTGAACTATCCCACTGGGAAGCTGTCAAAGCCAACAGCCAATCATAGGTGGTAGAGGCATTCAGCACCGCACAGCTATAGGGGTTCTGCGATCACTTGGGGTTGATGAATACTTGCTGTCAGTTCTGTGGTTATTTATTCAGTTGGCTTGAGAGTGAACTATTCTATTGGACAGGACCCTGGATCTGTGTGGTGTCAGGCAAGGGAAAGTGAGGGTGGGCTCCCTGGCCACTGCTCCATAATGGGATGTTTTCTGGCTGAAGTATCAAGTGTTTAAAACAGGAAGCACCTTTTTTAGGAGGGTTCCTGTCTGTGAAGGCCCTCTTTTAGGAGGGTTCCTGTCTGTGAAGGCCCTCTTTTAGGAGGGTTCCTGTCTGTGAAGGCCCTCTTTTAGGAGGGTTCCTGTCTGTGAAGGCCCTCTTTTAGGAGGGTTCCTGTCTGTGAAGGCCCTCTTTTAGGAGGGTTCCTGTCTGTGAAGGCCCTCTTTTAGGAGGGTTCCTGTCTGTGAAGGCCCTCTTTTAGGAGGGTTCCTGTCTGTGAAGGCCCTCTTTTAGGAGGGTTCCTGTCTGTGAAGGCCCTCTTTTAGGAGGGTTCCTGTCTGTGAAGGCCCTCTTTTAGGAGGGTTCCTGTCTGTGAAGGCCCTCTTTTAGGAGGGTTCCTGTCTGTGAAGGCCCTCTTTTAGGAGGGTTCCTGTCTGTGAAGGCCCTCTTTTAGGAGGGTTCCTGTCTGTGAAGGCCCTCTTTTAGGAGGGTTCCTGTCTGTGAAGGCCCTCTTTTAGGAGGGTTCCTGTCTGTGAAGGCCCTCTTTTAGGAGGGTTCCTGTCTGTGAAGGCCCTCTTTTAGGAGGGTTCCTGTCTGTGAAGGCCCTCTTTTAGGAGGGTTCCTGTCTGTGAAGGCCCTCTTTTAGGAGGGTTCCTGTCTGTGAAGGCCCTCTTTTAGGAGGGTTCCTGTCTGTGAAGGCCCTCTTTTAGGAGGGTTCCTGTCTGTGAAGGCCCTCTTTTAGGAGGGTTCCTGTCTGTGAAGGCCCTCTTTTTAGGAGGGTTCCTGTCTGTGAAGGCCCTCTTTTTAGGAGGGTTCCTGTCAGTGAAGGCCCTCTTTTTAGGAGGGTTCCTGTCAGTGAAGGCCCTCTTTTTAGGAGGGTTCCTGTCAGTGAAGGCCCTCTTTTTAGGAGGGTTCCTGTCAGTGAAGGCCCTCTTTTTAGGAGGGTTCCTGTCAGTGAAGGCCCTCTTTTTAGGAGGGTTCCTGTCAGTGAAGGCCCTCTTTTTAGGAGGGTTCCTGTCAGTGAAGGCCCTCTTTTTAGGAGGGTTCCTGTCTGTTGTGAAGGCCCTCTTTTTAGGAGGGTTCCTGTCTGTTGTGAAGGCCCTCTTTTTAGGAGGGTTCCTGTCTGTTGTGAAGGCCCTCTTTTTAGGAGGGTTCCTGTCTGCTGTGAAGGCCCTCTTTTTAGGAGGGTTCCTGTCTGCTGTGAAGGCCCTCTTTTTAGGAGGGTTCCTGTCTGCTGTGAAGGCCCTCTTTTTAGGAGGGTTCCTGTCTGCTGTGAAGGCCCTCTTTTTAGGAGGGTCCCTGTCTGCTGTGAAGGCCCTCTTTTTAGGAGGGTTCCTGTCTGCTGTGAAGGCCCTCTTTTTAGGAGGGTTCCTGTCTGCTGTGAAGGCCCTCTTTTTAGGAGGGTTCCTGTCTGCTGTGAAGGCCCTCTTTTTAGGAGGGTTCCTGTCTGCTGTGAAGGCCCTCTTTTTAGGAGGGTTCCTGTCAGTGAAGGCCCTCTTTTTAGGAGGGTTCCTGTCAGTGAAGGCCCTCTTTTTAGGAGGGTTCCTGTCAGTGAAGGCCCTCTTTTTAGGAGGGTTCCTGTCTGTTGTGAAGGCCCTCTTTTAGGAGGGTTCCTGTCAGTGAAGGCCCTCTTTTTAGGAGGGTTCCTGTCTGTTGTGAAGGCCCTCTTTTTAGGAGGGTTCCTGTCTGTTGTGAAGGCCCTCTTTTTAGGAGGGTTCCTGTCTGTTGTGAAGGCCCTCTTTTTAGGAGGGGTCCTGTCTGTGAAGGCCCTCTTTTTAGGAGGGGTCCTGTCTGTGAAGTAGAACAGATGGACACGATGGGGTTGACTTCTTGGAGTTTAGGCCTTGTTCAAACGGGGAAGGGGACTGCGGTAAAAAAACAGTATCTGCTTTGTAGTAACGACACCCACATTGGTTATTTACCTTACTGCCAAGCGGGGCAGTTCAGGCTAGACTCTTTATCGCGTGGCGTGCTAGATTTAACCCAGCATATCAGTTTAGGCCACCATTACACCTGCCGAGCTGATTAAAGTCAGTGGAACCACACAGTAAAAGTTGCGGCACTGCATTTCATTGTAACATTGTAAAATCCCCTTCAAGATTGAAAAACAGGCATTCAGGGGGTGGCATTCCACTTCAGAGAGTAAAGTGAAGGTATATTCACTTAAACAAGCCAGTTACATTTTAGGAAAAAAATGCATTGCTTTTCTTTTAATTTCCTTTGCACATGATTAGTAAAGTGAACACAGTCACCTTATTTACTAACATTCACTTTGCTAAGAACGAGCTTTACTCCTTTAGTAAATCAGCCCCATTGTGTGGCTAGTGCTAGCCAATTGTAGAGGATTCAAGATAACAGCGCCAACATACTTCCATCACTGCTCACGAGACACTCAGAGAATAATGTTTTAAAAGAAGGACAACAGCTAAAAGACATTTTCTTCTGAAGATTAGATCCTGACTGTGTTGAAGGTCCAGACAGTAATATTTGTGTGTGTCTAAAATCTAGCCCCTGTAGTTCTCATAGACATACCATACATTTTTACATTTTTCCTGAAGATGTACACACCTGTGTTTTTTGAACATTTGATATATGTTTTTGCAAAAAGTGGTAAAAACTATATAAAGAAAAGTGTAGCGCTAATATGATATCAAGTAAAATAAGAAACAAATGGTGTGACCATAGATGTAATGCAAAATCTCACACAGTGATATATTACTGCATTGCAAGATAAGGTGATTAAATCGCCAATGCAGTAACTGCAAACAGTGATAACAAAAGAAGAAAAATAAATATATGTAATGATATCGAAAAAACCTCATAAAACAAAGTGAACTATCAAATGGTTAGAAATTGATAGCTATGTGATAAACAACAATAAGTGAAGCAAAAATTGTATTCCTAAAACAACATCAAAGTCCATATATGACGACATGGTGACTTGAAAGACTTGGTGCAGACAATTTGTCAGTAGATAATCCACCACCGATATATATATATATATATATATATATATATATATATATATATATATATATATATATATAGCTTACCGGAAAAGTTGAACCCAAATAGGCGTACGCCTAATGAGTCAGTAAGGCTTGTGGTGTATTACACCCAGGGGGGTCATTCGGCACAAACGATATCCAATGGAAGGGAGAGACTTCTATGGTCCTTCTCTGTAATTTTGTGAAGGTAAAAAGCGCTTTGGAATATTGGTAAAAAGTGACGCAGTGGCATCAGCACAGCCTGTTCCGACGTGTTTTGTCTAATGAGACATCATCTGGGGTTACCGGATAGTCATTACTGTCCGGACCTCCAAGACAGCGGCTGGAGCTGCTGGACTCGTTCTTGTCATTGGAACGATCGGGTTCAGGTTAAAAAAAAGGGGGGCTCTGGGGGACTGCTGCTGCAGCATAGAAGGTTTTTCACCTTAATGCATAGAATGCATTAAGGTGAAAAACCATGAGACTTTACAACTCCTTTAATATTAAGAGGAAAGATATACATCCCTCACAACTCTTTTTTTAATATGTTCTATGCATTAAGGTAAAAAAAACTGGGTGCAGTGCCCTCCCTCCTTATTTTTGCCTGAACCTCATCTCGATCTAGAGATGTGCATGAGAGCAGTGGCTCTCCTGGGTCCCCCTCTCCTCTTTGGTTTACGCAGCATTCAATCTCAGCCATTGAGCCAATGAGGAGAGAGTGGGGGAGGGTGGGGCCCAAGCCATGCTCTATGTATGAATAGATAATGTCCATTCACGGGAGAAAGCCTGCTTGAGTGATTGCCTCCAGCAAGAGGCTTGCAATTGGGGACACTCAGCAGGGGGGAGGGGCCAGGACCGCCAGTGGGGGACCCAAAAAGAAGAGGATCGGGGCTGCTCTGTGCAAAACCACTTCATACAACAGGTAAGTTTAACTTGTTTATATTTTGAAAAAGTTGCCACCTTTAAATAGGCCTAATGTACACAGGACGCTTAGGCAACCTCTTCTGAACGTTTTTCTTGACAGCTTGAAACCGGCGTTTGAAAACGCCCATTTGGCCACGCTTGCATGTCGCATTTAGCCGCATTTTTGCCGCATTCGCATCTAGGAACGTTTATTTAAGATAACATCAGTAGACCCACCCAAAGCACAAAAAACAGTATTAACTATTTCAGCCTTTCTGTGAGACCAGAGTGAGTAGCAGCAGCTGAGAGAGCAGTGTACTTGTATAGACCTCTCTTCATTTTTCTCTTTTTTTTTTTTTTATGACCCTGCATTGGCCCCACTAAATGCTTATCAAAACATCCGAAAGCATTTTTATACCAATAAGGTTTACAGCACCTTGGATTTCAGTAATTGGGGAGGTGATTCATGTACCCTGGCAGTATCTAGTATGTTTTTTTTTTTTTTTTCTCAATTACTCTCTACTGCTTTGTAAACAAAAACATCTGAAAAATTGTCATGGATAAATCAACACATTTTTTTTTAAATGTAATATAGTTTATTGAGTATTTTAAATAGTGTAAATCACTGATAAACTCTAATGTAACTTAAATTTGTATGTCCAGGAATCCTAAAAATGACCTTGTTTGTCACTTTACATTTAGATCCAGGACCAGGATCTGCAGTGGATGACTTGATCTCCTTGATTGATGTCTTCTGCTGCGGACTTCCCTCCTAAAAGCAGAGAAGGATTAAACGATAAGCTGCAATAAATAAATTGGCTGCTGAAAATCCTTAAAAATACTAAGGCCCTTTTCAAACATGCTGTCCGATCAGATCCGCCTGTCCGTTTTTCAGGCGGACCTGATTAGACGCTCCATTCACCTCTATGGAGCAACGGATGTCAGCGGTAAGGATGAGCTCCGGCGTGTTCGCATGCTGCACGTGCCGAGCCCTCCAGAAACTCGGCACTGCACAGCGCTAATCACAAGCAGTGAGACATTTCCCGATGTGCAGCTGCAGAGATCGGGAAATGTCTCACTGCCTGTGATTAGCGCAGTGCATTGCCGACTTCTTAGTGGGCTCGGCACGTGCAGCATGCGAACACGCCAGAGCTCATCCTTAGTCAGCAGTGACATATCCGCTGCTATCCGATCCAATCTGGTCTGCCAAATCCAGACGGATGGAGACCCTATTTTCCATCCGTCTGGCGGATCGGATGGAATCGGATGAAAACGGACAGGCGTATTCGTTTTCATCTGATCTCCCATAGAGGTCAGCGGGGGTCTGACAGGTCTGTCTCTGCACAGTGAGCGGAGACGGACCGGTCATCCGCCTGCTCGGTGGAGATCAACGGAACAAGCGGGATCCGTCAAAACTGACAGCCCTGTGTGAAAGGGGCCTAAGGGTTTAATATCATTTTAAATATTGGAGAGAGCATCACTATGACAGTCAGATAACCAGCAAATGCTGTCTTCCTTCATGACAAATTTCCTTTATTGAAAGGGGACCTTTTGTATGGTCTCGGGAATGTAAATATCATACAGCTAATGAAGTATAAAATCCTATTTTTTTTTGCCATGTAAAATACATAAGTGACACATACTAAAAAATAAAATTGCATAGATTACACAAAATATATGGATGTGGACTAGAGGTTATGTCGCATAACACCCAATCATTACAGAAGTACTGTTGGACCTATGTTGACCCATTCCACATATACCAGGTGGGGGGAGGCAGCACCAGTAGATATGCTTGGCCTGCAGGCTAGCATTTGGAGCAGGAGCAAATCTTATCTTTCCTATAAAGCCCTCCTGCAAGGTCCATCCATATATGTGAGTGGAGCTGGGTGTTCCCTCCAAATAGAAGAAAGGCTGTGCATGCACTTAATGTTATAACACACCCACAGGTGCTAGCATGATGACGTTACCCATGGGAACTACCACTGCCATCTGCGTGATTAAAAAAAAAATGATCTGTGCATGTTCCAAAGGTGGCATTGGATGGAACCACAACAATGGAAATATTTACAAATTTGCACTCAGGCGTCATTCCTGTGGGCCCGTGGTGTAACGCTGTAGGTTAAGCACTCAAAAAAGAGGGGGGGGGGGGGGGGGACAGAATAACAGTCATACTACCTCCCCGTCCCTACCAAGAGACCAAAAACCTAGTAGGGAGGGAGGGAAGAGGCCTTTACAATGGAGAGGGCTTTACCAATCTAGAACAGCCTTTCTCAACCAGGGTTTTGTGGAACTGTAGAGTTTCCCATGGGTTCTGTGGCCAGTGATCTACCTGATTTTGCCAAAATAGTTCTGGCAACAACACCACTCAGTAGAACCATTTACCTGAAAGGAAAAAGTGGAGCTGCTCCTCATTTCTTAGGTAACTAACCACTAACACCAGTGAATTTCTTCATTGGGTAATATTCTTCTCACTGACCACCAATGTAAGCAGCACAGTTTCTGCTGACCACTAGTGCAAGGAAGCCATTCTCTTATTGACTACCAACGTGGTGTATACTGTGTGTGCTAATCTACAATGAGCTGTAGATATACCGTATAACATGCACCCCAATTTAAGAGGGAAGTTTCCGGGAAAAAAAACTTTTTTTTTTTTTATTAAATAAACCACTTTGAAGCAAAATAATGGTCAGTGAGTATCAAAGCAGCCTGATTAGTGCCCATCTGCAGCCTAATCTGTGCCCATCTGCAACTTCAGTGCAGCCTGACCTGTGCCCATCTGCAGCCTAATATGTGCCCATCTGCAACTTCAGTGCAGCCTGACCTGTGCCCATCTGCAGCCTAATCTGTGCCCATCTGCAACTTCAGTGCAGCCTGACCTGTGCCCATCTGCAGCCTAATCTGTGCCCATCTGCAACTTCAGTGCAGCCTGACCTGTGCCCATCTGCAGCCTAATCTGTGCCCATCTGCAACTTCAGTGCAGCCTGACCTGTGCCCATCTGCAGCCTAATCTGTGCCCATCTGCAACTTCAGTGCAGCCTGACCTGTGCCCATCTGCAGCCTAATCTGTGCCCATCTGCAACTTCAGTGCAGCCTGACCTGTGCCCATCTGCAGCCTAATCTGTGCCCATCTGCAACTTCAGTGCAGCCTGACCTGTGCCCATCTGCAGCCTAATCTGTGCCCATCTGCAACTTCAGTGCAGCCTGACCTGTGCCCATCTGCAACTTCAGTGCAGCCTGACCTGTGCCCATCTGCAGCCTAATCTGTGCCCATCTGCAACTTCAGTGCAGCCTGACCTGTGCCCATCTGCAGCCTAATCTGTGCCCATCTGCAACTTCAGTGCAGCCTGACCTGTGCCCATCTGCAGCCTAATCTGTGCCCATCTGCAACTTCAGTGCAGCCTGACCTGTGCCCATCTGCAGCCTAATCTGTGCCCATCTGCAACTTCAGTGCAGCCTGACCTGTGCCCATCTGCAGCCTAATCTGTGCCCATCTGCAACTTCAGTGCAGCCTGACCTGTGCCCATCTGCAGCCTAATCTGTGCCCATCTGCAACTTCAGTGCAGCCTGACCTGTGCCCATCTGCAGCCTAATCTGTGCCCATCTGCAACTTCAGTGCAGCCTGACCTGTGCCCATCTGCAGCCTAATCTGTGCCCATCTGCAACTTCAGTGCAGCCTGACCTGTGCCCATCTGCAGCCTGATCTGTGCCCATCTGCAACTTCAGTGCAGCCTGACCTGTGCCCATCTGCAGCCTGATCTGTGCCCATCTGCAGCTTCAGTGAAGCCTGATCTGTGCCCATCTGCAGCCTTGCTCCTCACTGCAGCCTAATCAAGGCCCATCTGCAGCCTTGCTCCTCACTGCAGCCTAATCAAGGCCCATCTGCAGCCTTGCTCTTCGCTGCAGCCTAATCGGTGCCCATCTGCAGCCTTGTTCCTCACTGCAGTCTAATCAGTGCCCATCTGCAGCCTTGCTCCTCACCGTAGCCTGGTCAGTGTCCATCTGCAGCCTTGCCGAAATAGACAGAGCCGGATCTCCTGTGTACTCGCCTCGGCGTCACGCCCAGTCCCGCCCCTTGGCCCGGATCCTATGATGGACATAACACCGGTCCAATGCCGGGACGTCAATGCTAGGAGCCGTCCAGGGGCGGGACTGAGCGTGACTGCGAGCCGAGCTGAGTACACAAGTGATCCGGCTCTGTCTATTTCAGCGGCGTTTGTCCCCTCCTACCCCTCGGTGGCAGCCTATATCGGCGTATAACACGCACACGCGATTTCCCCCCTATTTTAAGGGGGAAAAAGTGAATGTTATACGGTGATTATTTTTAGCAGGGGTTATTTTAATACGGGAACCAGTGAAGGAGCCACACAGCCAGGAAACTAGTATTTATACTGTATAGTAGAAGGGCATTCTGATTAACGATGCCAGCCTCCAGAACTGTCAGTGTAGCTGGAAGTGCTCTGGGGTCTCGGCTCACAGTCTACAATGATCATAGTACAGGCAAGCACACTAAGGCTCTGTTTCCATTAGTGCGACTTATCATGCGACTTTGGACACATAAAGTTGCATGACCTACCCCCATTCTGTGTGTTTTTGCACAGTGCAGAACAAGACTTTGTAGGTCATTGATGGGGAAAACAGGTGAATTAGTCCTTTGACCTCTGTCTTTTTGGGCACACTTTCGAACAGAGTTCAGTTCTTCTTTAAAGTGGTTCTAAAGCCTTTAAAGGGGTTGTAAACCCTTGTGTTTTTTCACCTTAATGCATCCTATGCATTAAGGGGAAAAAAAACTTCTGACACTGACTGGCCCCCTAGCCCCCCCCGTTTTACTTACCTGAGCCCATTCGTTCGCTCGGCGGAGACGCTCACTACCACTCTGCCCGGGATTATCTGCTCTTGATTGGATAGATTGATAGCACCGCAGCCATTGGCTTCCGCTGCTGTCAATTAAATCCAATGACGGGGGGCAGGGCCGAGTCTGGCATTTTGTGTCTATGGGGTGCCGCCCATTGCGGGAGTGTCCATCCCTCCTGCTCTCCTTGTGTTAGCAGGGGCACTAGTGTGGGCGCACCCGCCCAGGGGCGGGCTGACCGTCGCCTGCTTCCTCACCCCCCCAATCTACCATCCCAGCGTCTGTGTCCGGCTGCGGCTCCTCCCCCATGGTTGCCTAGCAACAGGCGCAGTAGACAGTGAAGGTACTATGGCGTGACGGCATCCAAGGAGGAGGGAAAAAAGAGCGTGGGCGGGAAGAAGAAGGTGGCAGAGGAGAGGACCAGAGGGGAGCCCATCCCCGAGGAGAACAAGGAGTTCTACAAACTCCAGATCTGGGACCTCGAGGGCTGCCTGGAGAGGTGATGGTGGAGGGGGCTACAGGTCTCAGCATGCTCTGACTGGAAGAGGAGCAACAAGTTTAAGGTAGCACTAAAACTCCCAGCATGCCATGGCAGAGTAAAAGAAAATGTTTTCGTGAAAGTGCATCAAACTCCTGCATACCACCTCTTTGATGCTCCTTCATAAAACATGCATACTGATCTAATGGTAGCACGTCTAAAAACGTGCATAGAAAATGTGACAGGGAAAAGAACGCGCCACACTCATGTGGTTCCAGCTAAAGTCATGTTTGTGCATTTTCATGTGCATTTGCAGCGCATAAAAATGCAGCACTCTGCATTTTTTTTTAAACGCACATGAAAGCGCTGCAGTGGTATAATCAAAGCTGATTGGAATCCTTCTGACTCTGACCATCTCCTGTACCATGTCCCCAGTCTCTGACCATCTCCTGTACCATGTCCCCAGTCTCTGACCATCTCCTGTACCATGTCCCCAGTCTCTGACCATCTCCTGTACCATGTCCCCAGTCTCTGACCATCTCCTGTACCATGTCCCCAGTCTCTGACCATCTCCTGTATCATGTCCCCAGTCTCTGACCATCTCCTGTATCATGTCCCCAGTCTCTGACCATCTCCTGTACCATGTCCCCAGTCTCTGACCGTCTCCTGTAGTACGTCTGCAGTCTCTGACCGTCTCTTGTAGTACGTCTGCAGTCTCTGATCATCTCCTGTAGTACGTCTGCAGTCTCTGACCGTCTCCTGTACCATGTCTGCAGTCTCTGACCATCTCCTGCATTACATCTGCTGGAGGTCCACCGCCTAGAAATTTTGCTAATACTATTAACAATGTGTTCTATAAAAATGTATGCAGTCATTTTCGGTATCAGTCATTTCTGGTATCGGTTTCGGTTTTCGGCCTAGTGTATTTTTTATTTTCGGTATCGGTTTCGGCACCAAAAAAAAGCATTCGGTGCACCCCTAGTATGATATGTTTGTTGTTTAAAAAAGAAAAAAAAAAAACGAGGGTTTACAACCCCTTTAAATAACGAACATGTTTTACTTACCTGCTCCGTGCAGTGGTTTTGCACAGAGCAGCCCCGATTAGCTTCTTCTCGTGTTGCTCCTGGCTCCTCCCCCTTGACCAGTGCCCCCCAATAGCGAGCCACCTGCTTTGGGGCACTGGTGCATGCTCGCTTCTGAGCCCTGCTCTATGCGTCCATAAGACATATAGAGCTGCAGCTTGACCCCACCCCCTGCTCTCTACTTATTGGCTCAGTTTCACTCGTGCTGTCTCCAATTAGGAGAGGAAGACCCAGGACATCCGAGGCTCTCGTGTACATTATTGGATCGAGAGGGGGCTCAGGTGGGTATGGGGGGGGGGCAGCACAGAAGGTTTTTTTCCCTTCATGCGTAGAGTGCAGTGAAGGTAATAAACCTGCTGTTGCAAGAGGATCCCCCCAGCCCCCACCCTTATACTTACCTGAGCCCGATCTCGATACTGTGATGTGCATGAGAGCAGCGGCTCTCCTGGCTCTGTCCCTCCTCACTGGACAGATGGATAGCAGCGGGAGTCATTGGCTCCCACTTCTGTCCCACTTCTGTCAATTCTGTTAATAGACACAGACAGGGCGACTTGGGAGCGAGCCCACATGAGTGCCCCCATAGAAAGTGGTTTTCTAGGGGGGCAATCCAGTGTGTGGGGGAGCAGGGAGAAGGAGCCAGGAGCGTCAGTGGGGCACCTGAGAGGAGGAGAATAAACCAATGCATAGAGTAGGTACGTATAACATGTTTGTTATTTTAATTTTATAAAAATGGAAGCTTTAATATTACTTTAGTTTCCAGTGATATATAAGAAATTGTCTAGTATTCAACTAGAACTAAACTGGCTGGACTGATCCTTTAATTCAGCAAACCTTGCTGGATAACAGCTTATATCAGAACAATACAAAAGGTTGCTAGGAACAAAATAATGTGATGAAATGATTGAATTTGTATTAGGTGATTATGTGCTAGAATAAAAAAATCGGGTTTTCTTTCTGACTCACACAGGGAAGTGATGAGTCAAGGCAAAGGAAGCCCTGTGTGTTCTGCGTCTGCCTCATTGTGATGACTTATGTTTATATTGATTAGTTACTAAGGGTAACCTGAACTGTCAAAACCACATCTGCAGCCAGCGTGTGCACACTGTCCAGGCCGGGGGTAATGAGGGCACAAAGTCTGCTTCCCCCGAATGTCTGGCCATGACTGTATAACACAAGCAGGCTCAGTGTATCAGTCGTTTAGACTATAAAATTAAGCTGGTATAAAGCAGCATTTTTCAAATACTAAATTGTCTTTGTGGTCAGTTATGTTCCAAAAAGAAAACTGCCAACTGCAGTTTGGTGACAAAAGCTGTAGCTACCCTGAGGCAATAGACACAGTGCAAACCAACGCTGATCTCAAACCTGCCAATTCCTTTCCTAATTTAATTTATTTTCAGTATCTGGCAGATAAAATGTAACACATCAAGGCCTGGTTATCACCTATGCATTTTTTAGTGCGTTTTCAGTTTGCCATGATTTCCTATGAGTCTTGTTCACATCTGTGCATTTTATGGAAAGGGCCAGGGACTTTTTTTCTGTTTTTTGGTTCCATAGATTTCAATGGATCAAAAATATGTATTGAAAAATGCAAAAAAATGCAACTGGAATATGAAACCTGCATAGGCATGAACCAGGCCATTGGCCTCATGCACACTGGTTTATTGTAAAGGCTGTTTGTCCTAACAGGAGAAAATCAGCGTTAAAAACTCACCTAAGCTGTGTTCTTTCAAACCAGTTAAGAAGAGTTTGGGAATTTATTTATTTAATTGGCCAGAATTTTAAATTATTTTGGCCATTGAAATGTAAAAATTGTGAAGTGCTAAACGCGCCAAGCTCTTAGGCATATTTTGACGCTTTCACGCATTTGGTATTTTTATGCCCAAAAGCTTCTCTCCTATATGTGATTCTTCCTTATTCAGGAGTAGAAGCTTTGACTGCCTCTAAACTCCTTTAACCACTTGCCGACCAGCATCCATCATTATACTGCGGCAGGTTGACACGATCCCGCGAACCGTCGTAGCTGTACGTTGGCTCCTTTATGCGGGATGGCAGGCGTGTGCACGCCCGCTCCACTGCGGGAGTGCCGATGCTCATGGTCGCGATGACCGCCAGCCACATGCGATCGCGGGCATGAGAGGCAGAACAGGGATGTGTGTGTGTGTGTATATGTGTGTGTAAACTCACAAATCCCAGTTCTGTGAGTAGAGGGGATGCCGATCGTGAGTTTCTAATAGCTAGGAACCACGATCTGTCATCTACTGTCAGTCCCCTCCCCCTACAGTTAGAACACACCTGGGAAACACAGTTAACCCCTTGATCGCCCCCTAGTGTTAACCCCTTCCCTGTCAGTGACATTTATACAGTAATCGGTGCATTTTTATAGCACTGATTGACAATTATACAGCAATCGTCCCACAAATGTGTCCATCATAATGTCGCAGTCTCGATAAAAATCGCAGATCACCGCCATTACTAGTAAAAAAAAATAATACTAAAAATGGCATAAATCCATCCCCTATTTTGTAGACGCTATAACTTTTGCGCAAACCAATCAATATACGCTTATTGCGATTTTAATTACCAAAAATATGTAGAAGAATACATATCGGCCTAAACTGAGAAAAAAAATAGCTTTTTTTTTAAAAAAAAAAAATTGGGGTTATTTATTGTAGCAAAAAGTACAAAATATTGTGGTTTTTTTTTTTTTTTTTTTTTCCAAAATTTTTATTTTTGTTTATAGCGCAAAAAATAAAAACCGCAGAGATGATCAAGTACTATCAAAAGAAAGCTCTATTTGTGGGGGAAAAAAAGGATGTAAATTTTGTTTGGGTACAACGTCGCACGACCGCGCAATTGTCAGTTAAAGCGACATAGTGCCGTATCGCAAAAAATTTGCCTGGTCATTGAGCAGCCAAATCTACCGGAGCTGAAGTGGTTAAAAGCCTGTGTGTGCATGGATAGGTTTTTATTGAGGTGTGTTCAGGGGCTTAGGCAAAAAACACCAAAAGCCCCAAAAATGTCAGTTTAGGAGCAGCAGTGTGCATGAGGCTTTAGTTTTAGACAGTGGTTGTCAGCCTCTTAAAACTTCCAGCCCATAGAGCCTTTGTGAGGTTTTTCCTGTCATCTGTGTCCCACCCAGGGAGATTTCCCCAATATTTTTGTCTGATAGGAATTCTCTCCAAAGATGAGACAAAACACACTTTTAGTACTTTTTAGCGAAGGATTAGACATTCTGGCAGTGTCCATTCTTCCCTTTCCAGGTGACTACCACACCCTGTATTTCTTTCAAGGGGCATTGGAATGACACAAAGTAAAGTAAAATCTCCCTAATGTAGTTACAGACTGAAATATAAAGTCCTACCCAAAACTAAAAGATCATTTTTTGGCTGCCCCGTGAAAGAACACCAATACTGAGGCAATATGTCATTACTGACTTCCTTTTGAAAATGCTAGCTGCTTGGCTGACCTAAAGGCAGAAGGGAAGGTCAGAAACCCTGACCTGCATAATTGTTTTGGGTTGTGAGTTAGCAGGAGAACCAGATGACCAGCATTTCAAACATGAGAGGTTAGCGATGGCAGTTCATACAGTATTTTCTCAGTGGAGGTTTCCAAGTTCACGCTTATCTCCAGGGGCTCTGTAGCTGAGTGAATTTTGGCAGCCTTACTATCTTCATAGCAATCTAGGCATCCTTCTTATAAATTATGAAGATGTTCTTTTGCAGCACCTGCCAAGAGCCTCCCTGCCTGTTACACAGAGAGTGGCAATAGCGAAGTATTGTGATTGGCACACCATACCAGCTTTTTATTGCTGCTCACATATCCAAGTGGGCAACACCAGAAAATAACTTCTGCAGCCATAGATGAGATGATGACCCGCCAGTTGACCCTCCATGCATTAAAGTGGACCCAGTGAAAAAGTCACACAAATTAATAGGCCACAGGTTAGCACAGCTTACTTCTTAAGTAAAAGAAGTGCCTCTTATTTGCCATCATTTCAGGGAAATGTCGCTCATTCATGCAACCTAAATGCCAAGAAAAAGAATATATGCGGCTAATTTTACAAAGCTATGATGATTGTCCGCAAAGAGAGATAAAAAAATTGACAACGATATTTCTCATGGCAAATACGCTTAATGACATAGGTCAGTGATTTGGCCTTTTGGTGTTTGGAATCATTAGAAACAGCAGAGAATATGTTGTTTCCAGTTACACAGACCCAGCCTTCTAGACTTGCGGATAAAAGAATCACCAAGCTGAGTTTAATTTTGGATGAAAGTTGCCAGAGCATCAATTGTGTAAATGTATACTACCTACCCACCTGGGGGCCATTTTGGATTGGTGTTCTGATAGTGAAATTTGGAGAATGATGCCTTTATGCAGAGCTCAGTCCATGTACAAATATGAATTGTATTGCCCTGGTACCATGCAGGATGGATGACCCACAAATCTCCATAGACTAGCTGTCACATCTTGGTTATGTGGCATGATCCTATCCTGTGTCCCACAGGCCAATGCTCTGTTCCTAAGCAACCAATCGTCAGGTCTAAGCTGACACAAGGGATGTAGAGGTATGCTTATTCAAATCTCACTGAGAAAGTCATATGTGGTGTCAGGTGATAAGTGATAATCTTGTTTTGTACCCATGTCTGTAGGCACGGGCTCAGGTAAAGTGTACCTCAACCTGCTCAGTATAAAAATCCATTGCACTGAGAAAAAGTGACATCATAGTGAACTCTGGCTAATTTGTGGACGCATCATAAATATTGGCTGATGCTAATGGTTGCCTATGGGTTGGGGTTGACCTGACGTGTACGTTAATAAAACCTTTGTGTTGATTTTGCTCAGTGGTCTCATGTCTCTTTTCATAGGGAGGTTGTCCAAGCTAACAGCGTCCATTGGAAGAAAAAGTTCTCCTTTATGTGCAAGATGAGTGCAAGTGCTGCCTCAGGGATCTTGGATCCATGTGTCTGCAGGGTGTCTGTCCGTAAGGTAAGACAGTTACTATTTTTCCTAAAACAGACCTGTATCTGCAGGCTTCAGAAAGGGACTTGTGGGGACACATTACTGACCTCCAGTTAGCTTTTTCCCAGTTGTCTCCCAGAATGGCATATGAGAGATAGAAGGTCCTACCACCAAGACAGAAAGCAAATTGCCAGATCAAAGTTGAAAAGGAAGTCCAACCCTTGCGTATACCCAGTGAAGTGACTGCCTCAGGTGATACACAGAGATTAAACAAATCCTCCTACATAAGTTGTACCCATTTATCTACAGCCCTTTCTTTTCTACGTCCAATCAAAGTGCTGAATTTTAAAACTTGTCTGAGAGTCTAGAAAAAAAAAAGGGGACGGAGAGTTGACGTTACACTCTTTGAGGAGAGCTCTAAAAGCTGATTGGAGGCAAGGGAAACACTCCCCTCCATACAGCAAACAGGAACACACCTGAGGCTGTCAATTAGCTGGAGGTCCCTCTCCTGTCACCGTTTTTTTTCTCTTGGTGTCAGGAAAACTTGTCAGGTGTAATTCATGCTGATAGTAGAGGAACGAAGCAGCAGACAGAAATTACACTTAATGCTCATAATTGAGACAAGTACACACTATAGAGGGATATGCTTTGTTCATATTTCATGTCTGAGTTTTACATCTACTTTATTTATTGTGTTTCCTCCCTGTGGAGGAGATGCAATGCATGGAAGCAGGGTGGAGGAGGCTATGGTCCCTCATTTTCCGGCCTGTCCTCCTATTCTCCATTTTTCCCTTCTCACTGAAGTTTGGAAGTATAGTACAAGGAGTCTTCACCAAATTTGCATTCTAGACCCTTTTGTTTAGTTGTAAGAGATGGTCTCGTATTTGGGTGAAGCACAGTCCATTATTTATTCCAAATTCAGAGGATGATGAAGGTCAGCATTAAAGGAAGAATCTAATTTCTCGCTATGAACAACATATCCACTATTCTTTTCTGCATTCTTACTGCCTACCCTGGTTGGAGTGAGAACCAGAAAGGAATAAAGTTGTGTTGGCGTACCTGTATGTTGATGGAAACCTCATTGGAAAAGACTACTTCTTACATTTCTGAAATGTTTCCTATGTGTTTTAGGAGCTGAAAGGTGGGAAAGCCTATGCTAAGGTAAATATCTATGGACTAGCATGCATGTTTTATTACTTTGCGGAAATCTCCAGGCTAAACTCAGCACGCATGATTTTTGAAAACTGCACCACATGAAACTGTGTGTGTGTGTGTGTATATATATATATATATATATATATATATATATATATATATATATATATATATATATATATATATATATTGTGATGGGAGTCGCTTTGGGTGGGGGAACCCGTAAAACCCGGAATCCCTTGGGGAGGAAGGGAAACCCTTGTTTCAGCTCCCCATGCCCCTCCTATGTTTAAGTCACCCTGTGTCTCTAATAGGGGCACAGGGTGACCAAGAACCCCAGTCTGATCTGTACTAATCAGACTCACTGTACAACCACATTGGAATGCGGTGTATACTGTCTCATACTATGGTGTGCTCTGTGTTGGGTCGTTTGGGGTGTGGCTGTATTCCATTGTTCTATTGTGTCTGCCTACTTTGCTTATTATGGGATGTGTATGTAGAGTAGCTTTGAGAGAGGAGGGGGCGAATTCCTCCAACAGCTCTCCCTGCTGATTGGACAGCCTACTGAGGAGAAGTTTGAATATCTCTGTGTACCTGTGTTTCAATAAACAGTTCCATGTTGCAGTTTTGTAACTGAGCTAGTCTTGCCTGGTTCTTACAACATATGAGCTGTAATATCCGATAACTGGAGTTCCAGACTGGAGGAAGCAGTGTGCTGACGGAAGCACTCAAGCGGAGTGTGGAACCATCTGTTATATACATATACAGTTGTGCTCATAAGTTTACATACCCTGGCAGAATTTATGATTTCTTGGCCATTTTTCAGAGAATATGAATTAAATTTTTCTTTCACTTATGGTTAGTATTTGGCTGAAGCCATTTATTATCAATCAACTGTGTTTACTCTTTTTAAATCATAATGACAACCGAAACTACTCAAATGACCTTGATCAAAAGTTTACATACCCCAGTTCTTAAAACCGTGTATTGCCCCCTTTTACCATCAATGACAGCTTGAAGTCTTTTGTGGTATTTGTGGATGAGGCTCTTTATCATCTCAGATGGTAAAGCTGCCCATTCCTCTTGGCAGAAAGCCTCCAGTTCCTGTCAATTCTTGGGCTGTCTTGCATGAACTGCACATTTAAGATCTCCCCAGAGTGGCTCAATGATATTGAGGTGAGGAGACTGAGATGGCCACTCCAGAACCTTTACTTTATTCTGCTCTAGCCATATCTCTGTGCTATTGCACAGAGCTCATTATACAGTCTTCAAGCAGTATGAGGGTGGCACAAAAATGAGCCCTTGATTTGACTTTTTCTGTTATATCAAAAGATTTGTGCTATTATTTACAGAATGAACATCTGCACCGGCATGTCTGAAACACTTGTGATGTTTTTGAACACGTTTTTGTCATATTTATTATTGTATTTCATTTAAAACCGTTACATGACTAAGCATCGGTCAGGACATATTTAATGTGACTTTGGTGCTAAATTGTGAATGACGCTCAAGCTGGGGAAACCAAACTCCTGCAGTCATTAGAAAGAAAGGTGCAAGCTGCCAAAGGTGCTTATCTGAAGTGATGCATGTATAAATTCAAAGAAGCACCACACTCCCATCGAGCCAACCTAGTGTAGTGTAGACTTGAAAACTGCCTCAACCCATGAGTTTCCGCTAAAGCCACGTCGTCTGACATGTTTCGCTCCACCCACCGGAGCTTAATCATAGGGTAGTCTCTGTGGCATTGGCGGACACTCATGGGCCGAGGCCGTTTTCAAGTCTGCACTACAGTAAGTTGGCTGGACAGGAGTGCAGCGCTTCTTTGATTTTATAAGGGCATGTTTAATATTAGTGCAGCCCTTCCTATGAACTCTAAAGGGGATATTCTAAAATAAATGATGGATGGTTATGTTATTCTTGCATAGTAAAGTGTCAAAAATAGCTTGACATATTTGAGTTCCGTTAACAAGCACTTCTCCTCCCACTGAGGAAATCTCCCTCTACTTCCTGTCAGTACAAGTGATAGGAAATCTTCCCAGCAGACACAAACTGCAGCAAAACACAGTTTTCACTGAAACAGAGAGGGTTTGGAATTTCTGTCTGGTTATTGTTATTATCTGTGTCTTCCTGCCCTGATGATGAAGGTTTCCCTTATTTCTTGTCCTACTGTCAGGGGGACAGAAAGTGGGATGACGTCTCCCCAATAGGTTCGCACCAAGCAATAACCCTTTCACAGAAGTGTTTTCTTTTCTGTTCTATCTAAAAATAAAGGCTGGAGCTGGGCTTTAAGGTCTAGTACAAAGATTAGGTATATGACCAGCCCTTGCAGTTACCTTTGTAATGTTCATATCTCTTTGTGGTTTAAGCTTGGCTTTGCAGATCTCAACCTTGCAGAGTTTGCTGGGTCTGGCAATACAATCCGTCGATGTCTCCTAGAGGGATATGACACAAAGAATACCCGGCAGGATAATTCTATCTTAAAGGTAAGAGAGAATGGCAGACACTAGATACACGTATTAAACATTGTAAGGGCTTGTTAACTATTCTATGTTAAAAATGTAAACGTATCCATAAATAAAATTGGGCTAAGATGAGTCATTGGATGATTAGAACTGTTCAGGGTGAAATTACTCGGGCAAATCTTTAGACCATCTTCAATACCATTGCTTGAAATTACACATGGCTGCCTAGTAAACCAGTAAACTAATTCTGCTTTCAGAAAGGATTTCTTTTTATCAGTAATTGGATTTGCAGTCACCAATGTGAAGGCACTTGGATATCACATAAACATAAATATAAATTGACAAAGTGTTTCATTAATTTAGAGCAGGGGTATTTAATTAAAATTCACGAAGGTCCGGTCAGTAACATTTTCTTGTAGCAGAGGCCCGGATCACATATTTTGCCGATGACTCAGATCCTTCACATCAACCCCCTCCTCCCCGCATTTATATCAGTGTCCCCAGTTCCCCCTACACATCACAGTCCTCCCTTTACATCAGTTACTCCCCCTTTTTTTTTTACAGTTCCCACATCACAGTCCCTCCCTTTACAGTTCCCCTATGCGTCACAGTACCCTCTCTTTATGTCTAAGTTTCTCCATGTTAACGTGACCCACCCCCTTTAGCCCCCAGTTCATATCACTGTTATGAGCCCCCATTTATAGCAATGTCATGAGCCCTGCTTTGTAGCAGTATCCTGAGCCCCGCTTTATAACAGTGTCCTCCCTTTTCCCTTTCACAGCAGAATTTCAATCCAGACAGAAGATGGGAGCTATCCAACACTTCTTGCTAGCAAGCTGGTGATTGGTTTCTAGGACCACCTAGCGTCTTAGCAACCAAACACCCGTTTGCAGCTCCTGCCCTCCATCTGCCCTGCTGCAAGGATGACATCATGGCAGCACTGGGGAAAGAAAGAGAGGGATGTACCCTGCTGCCAAGACAGAAAGAAAGAGCAACCCAGCTCCTAAATGACGAGACCACAGCGGTCTGGATGGGACTGTCACTTGGTCCGGATCCAGACCACGATCCGCCATTTAGTGATTACTGCTTTAGAGGTTTGAGTGGTTATCCTAAAACACAGTGATTTAGTGGAAAGGGCAATTAACCACTCTCTAATTCCCATTCCCTGACATGGGCATATTCTTTGACGCAGTTATTCTGCATCAGGTTACATATAAATATCTTTACTGGTAGCAGTAATCCATTTTGCTTCAGAGAATAACTGGTTGTGTGTTCTATATATCTTGTAATGGTCAGTGGAATACAAACTATTCTATTTTATCAGTAACATTTTCAGCATTGATTATTTTGCTATGAAAAATATGAACCCTGAATACTAAATGCTTAATCTCTGTGTACTGTAGCTGAATGCTGTTGCAATGGGCTAGGAAACATGACATCATTACTGGAAGGTTAATCACAGTGTATTTGAAGAGAGTGAATTATTAAATCTTCTTCTTCCTGGCTAATGCACTTAGAGCTCTGGGATGTGAACACATCTTCTGTCGGCCTCATTTCTCGCTCCCATTATATTTTATACACAGCCCAGAGGGCTCAGCTGAAAACCTGTTATTCCGAAAAGCTCTGTGCCGAGAGAGAATACAGTGGTTTTCCATTGTCTCATCAGTGTGTTCTCATTATATTTGCCTAAATAATAACAGGATGTGAGCACAAGCATTTTCATGTGATAATAGCAGAAAATGTATCACACGTTTATGTTTTAGATCCAGCTTTTGTGTTTTGGTCTGACATTGTTACCTTATCTACCTGGGCACAAGCCAATGTCCTTTGTTTTAAGGACATTTAATCAGCATACCGCTTCTTGTAGAGGGCTTAAAGGGGCTTATGTGATAAGGCAGTACAGAGTGCAGTGATGTAACCCATACAAAACAGATTCACCTTTCATGAGTTCAGAAGTGTCTGAACAGTGAACAGTGATAGCTGCCATTTACTTCTCTCTTTTTATTGAGCGAAACATGCATAGGAAGAAATTTGTAGGCTGCTTTGATGACCTTCTGCTATAAATACTAGCAGTTCTTTGAACCACTGACTTGTAAAGAGAATGCAGTAAGTTCGGCTGAAGTCAGAACGTGCAAATTGCATACTTTTCTAGATTAGTGACTTCCAAGTAGTCGATGGATTAGTAAGACACTCAGACCAGACAGCTAGCATTTTTTGAGGTCAGCCTAACTGTTTTCATTTATACATCTTCCCATTAACGACACACAAAAATAACAACTCTGTTATAGGCGGACACAATCCAGTTTGCGTACTGGATTTTATATTTTTTAAGCCCAAGTAGTGAAATATTCCAGACTTTGCAGTCTTT
Source organism: Aquarana catesbeiana (assembly GCF_042186555.1). NCBI lineage: Eukaryota > Metazoa > Chordata > Amphibia > Anura > Ranidae > Aquarana > Aquarana catesbeiana. The sequence continues at coordinate 200,643,517 of NC_133330.1, read as the reverse complement.
TAACCATGGGTCACCATAAAGATGTAAGATGCAAAAAATGTCAACCGGGGAAGGAGAGATCCCTCTTGTGACTGCTGTGGAATATGGGTAAAGCTGAGAATACTGGTTGTACTGTTGTGCTGGCCTTACATACTGCATTCTTTTTTAATTTTCAACTACTTGTCCTCAACCCTCAGACAAAACAAAACCGTTGCAGGGAGCAAACTAGCCAGGGTATTTGCTGCACACCCCTCAGTATTGCAAAAAACAAACAAAAAAAAGCAGATAGACCCAAAATCATGATCATCAAGAAAGCAAAGTTCAGCAGATAAAACACCATCATTTATTCTGCCATGGTCGATGAAGGTATGTTTCATCTAGTTACCATCAAATTATTGAAAAAGAGAGCAGAAGCTTTTGGATTCATCAAAAGCAGGCCATAAATGGTGCAATTTTATTTTGTTGCAGGAAAGAAAATTGCTTAATTCCCCCCTTCACGCAGTTAGTGTTGATGGGGGAATCCCTCCCGCGAAGCTATTGTGTTCTCCCAGTGGGAGGGTTTCAGGGAGCTGTCCTTGCTGGGAGAACACAATGATTATTACCAGCAGCTACAGCTGCTGGATATAATCACATGCTAGAAACCCGATATGCTGGTTGTACACAAGTCGATTGATTTCGGTAGAATCCGCCTGCAGATGGATTCAAACTATCTATGGCCAGCCTTACATTCTCAAACAGATATAGTAAGCAAGTGAGTGATTTATCTACTTAAAATCAAACGATCAGTTTTGGGTAGGAAAGGTCTTTGTCAGCCCAGTAATAAGGTGCTCTCCTCCCAATCAAAGTAGGATTTAAAATTTTACTTTTATATACCATATGTACCTGAAAACTGAAATAATTGAAAATGTTGACATTTCAGCCCATAGCTTTATCAGGGTACCATTGGTTTGTGCCTGTCTTTACTGCTCTAAGAAGGCAGAACTAAGCAGTACATTAAAGAGGATCTTCACCCTGTAAGGCAGCTAGAAATACTGCTTTAAGGAGTGAACAGGTTCCTCTTGAACCCTTGAAGATTGCACTTGTACCTCTGTAAATTTAGATTATCTGTTATCTTTCTGAAGGTTGGAATCAGCATGCAACTCATGTCTGGGGACCCCTGCTTTAAAACGTAAGTTTTGTTTTTTTTTTTTTTTTCCTTTTGCTTATGCAAATGTTTTGTTTGTGGTTAGCTTCGCTATTACCTTTCTAGTTCACCACAATTTGTCTACCTAGGGCAGCGATGGTGAACCTTGGCACCCCAGATGTTTTGGAACTACATTTCCCATGATGCTCCACTACACTGCAGAGTGCATGAGCATCATGGGAAATGTAGTTCCAAAACATCTGTGTGCCAAGGTTCGTCAACACTGTCCTAGGGGATGCTTTTTCTGAAGGGTTTATTATGTACTCTGTGCTTCTTGAGCGTTAACTCGTGCCTTGTCTTCTATTTGCACCAGTTGCTAGTCTGTCAATTGCTTAGGCATGGGTTGGTGTAAAAGACTTCCACTGAAATAGTAAATGTACACCATGCCTGGGATTGGGGGAGATACTGCCAATGAGCTTTTGATAATATAAAAATTCTACTGTTAGATTATCTAAATTGTACAAAATACTAGGAGCAGCAGGGCCGAGTAGTCAACTTTCTGTAATGTAGGCATTGTGTATTCTCTCTCAACAAACTAGTAGCTTGGATAATATTTTACAAGAAGTTGCTGAATTAGGAGCATGTTAGAGTACTTTTTTTATGAATAGGGCCATATTTATACTAAAATCATTTCATTTTCAGAAGAGTGGTCAGTCAGAAACTAATTTACTTTATGCATTTTATCTGCTAGGGTTACTGGATGTTCTTAATCATTTGAAAATAGGTTTGACTAAATTTGCTGCTAAATAATATATTTTATAAATAATATATATTTGCTGGGGTGACCATTTTTTCCCCATTTTTTTTTCTTTTTTATTGTTTATGTGTATTAGGATAGGGAAGGCATGCCATTTGTTAAATTGGAACACCTAAGAATGGTAAAATTACTTATGATGAAAAATGAGAGAATTGTTAAATGACAGCCAAGGTTACCCTCTGTGATTACTGCAATGCAAAGTCATCAGTAGAACCAAAGTTACAAGCAAGATTCCTTATTGGCTGGTGAGGCTGCCTCAGGAGGTTAGAGGGGTTGGGACCAAGCTCAACTTTAAACAGATCTAAACCCTCCCTTCTTTTAGGGCTAAGGAAGCTGCCATCCTAACCCCCATATTGATCTGTAGCTGCCATGGTGCTGCACATGTGATCAGTTATGGCACCATCTATTTGATGGCTTGACAGTTCGGGTGAGAGTACAAACAACCGTGACAGTTCTCAATCACGGCATGCCTTGAATGTAACTGTTTTGGGAAATAGCTACATAATTGGTGAGGTTGAATGAAGAGATCAGTCCATCCAGTTCAACCTGTGTATGTATTTATGTCGCTAGCACTTCCTATATCCCTGCATATTGGTTATGCTAAGATTCCTATCCAAGAGTTTTTGAAATCATTAACACTTTCCACTGACACCACTGATTGTGAAAGGGAGATCCACATTCTTACCGTTCTAACAGTAAAGAACCCCCTATGCAGTTTAAGGTTAAACTTAGGGCTGCAACTAACAATTATTTTCATAATCGATTAGCTGGCCAATTATTGTTTCGATTAATTGGTTAATAACCTTAAAAAAAAGTGTGGTGTATAATTTAGTTAATATGTAAAGTTTAAAAAAAAAAATTATTTATTCTTAAATATCTCTATGCAGTGGTAAATATAAATAACCAACTATATGGTTAGGGAGCAAAATATCTAATCTACTCTGAGAATAACAGACAGAAGAGATATACTGTATATACTATTAGAGGAGATATACTGTACATACTATTAGAGGAGATATACTGTATCTACTATTAGAGGAGATCTACTGTATTAACTATTAGAGGAGATATACTGTACATACTGTTAGAGGAGATATACTGTATAAACTATTAGAGAAGAAATATACTGTATATACTATTAACTGCTTGCCGACTGGCTCAGGCGATATACGTTGGCAGAAGGGCACGTACAGGCATATTCAAGTACCTGTACGTTGCCCTTTAAGAAGCAGTTTGCGGGCGCATGATCGCGGGTTCCGCGGCTCGATGTCCGCGAAGATACCCGCGATCGTCTCACGGAGAGGAAGAACGGGGAAATGCTGATGTAAACAAGCATTTCCCCGTTCTGCCTAGTGACACTGTCACTGATCACAGCTCCCTGTAATCGGGATCGGTGATCAATGTCGTGTCACACATAGCCCCTCCCCCCCACAGTTAGAATCACTCCCTAGGAACCCCTACAGCGCCACCTAGTGGTTAACCCCTTCACTGCCAGTCACATTTACACAGTATTCAATGCATTTTTATTCGCACTGATCGATCTGTCCGCCATAATGTCACAGTCATGATAAAAATCGCTGATCGCCGCCATTACTAGTAAAAAAAAAAAAAAAATTATTAAGAAAAATGCCATAAAACTATCCCCTATTTTGTAGACGCTATAACTTTTGCGCAAACCAATCAATAAACACTTATTGCGATTATTATTATTTTTTTTTTTTTTTTTTTACCAAAAATATGTAGAAGAATGAGTATCGGCCTAAACTGAGAAAATTTTTTTTTTTTTTTTTTGTGGATATTTATTATAGCAAAAAGTAAAAAAACACAGAGGTGATCAAATACCACCAAAGGAAAGCTCTATTTGTGGGGAAAAAAGGACGTCAATTTTGTTTGGGAGCAACGTCGCACGACCGCGCAATTGTCAGTTAAAGCGATGCAGTGCCGAATCGCAAAAAGTGCTCTGGTCTTTTGCCAGCCAAATGGTCCGGGGCTTAAGTGGTTAAAGGGTGAATCTGGACTCAGAGATCAAATTTTTTATTTAAAAAAAAGTCTTCCTTCAAAAAAAATTTCATTCTAAGAACATTTGTTCGATTTTCTAATCGTTAGTGGGGTCAAATCAATGTTCATTTTCAACCACAGTGACGGGAAAATTTGGAAATAATAGAAAACTTCTTGGTCAAAGGAATTTTCGTTCAGAAATTACATTCATTTTAAAAACAGAATGTTAAAAACAAGTGAAAATTTCAAACAACATTCTTTCATTCCAATGTACAAAGATTTTTGGTCTGAATATTCTCGTCTGAAAATTGATCCGTGTGGCCAGCATAAGGCTTGGTACACATCTATGCAGTTTGCTTTTGATCTGTTTCTGCACTGCTTTTTGCTGTGCATTTAGATTTTTGCACACATGATTTTGCTGCGATTTGCGTTTTTGAAATTTTTTTGGCCAATTTGTTGTTGGGCAGATAAAAAAACACAAATTGCTACAAAAACACATTACATGATTTTCTGCAGCTTCTTCATTGAAGTATATGGAACCAAAAAACCATTTTGCATTAAAAAAAAGTCCCTGACCCTTTTCAAATGCGCAGCGGCTGAAAAAAACATAGATGTGAACGTGTCCCATAGGAAACTATATAAATGAACTGTAGTGCGTTTCTGCAAAAAGCACCAAAAAACACATTGATGTGAACCAGGCCTAAGACGTTTAGTAACATAATGGGGTCAAAAAAACTAAAATTAGCCCTTTATAGTACAAAAAAAAGCAGGTAATCACTACTGTAAGGGGTACATTTTTTTTGACTGTAGAACTGTGAAAGTAATATTTACAGTAGCGATTATTTGCTCTTTTTGTACTACAAAGGGCTAATTTTAGTGTTTTTTAACCCCATTATGTTACTGGCCGATTAATTGATTTATGAAAATAGTAATCGATTCATTTCATAATCGATTAGTTTCAGCCCTAAACTGCTTCTCGTCCAATTTCATTGAGTGGCTGGCCATGTGTTCTCTTAAAGCGGATTTCCACCCAAACGTGGAACTTCCGTTTTAAGTACTCCTTGCCCCCTGACATGCCACATTTGGCATGTCATTTTTTGGGGTGGGTACCTAGTTTTGAGAGGGACTTCCCGTCCCACTTCCTCCTTCCGTCTTCTGGGTGCCTAGGCGACTTTTCTTCTCCCCCTAGGCAGCCCCTTCCTCCATGCAATCTTCTGTGACACGTCACAGGTCCAGAAGATTGCCTGGCCACTGACACATCAGCACGACTCGCGCATGCACAGTATGTGCCCGGCTGTGAAACCGCAAGCTGTCACAGCCAGGCGCCCATACTTACAATGTTGGCGCAGCGGGGGAAAGGAGCGCGGCATCGGGCGGCTGCAACACTGGACGGTGGGACAGGTGAGTGTCTGTTTATTAAAAATCAGCAGTTATACTTTTTGTAGCTGCTGACTTTTAATAAACTTAACAACCAGTGGAACTCCTCTTTAAGCGGCCTGAGACTGAACAGATTTCTCCCTATGCTAGAATCGCCATTTCAATACTTATATAGCGCTATCATATCCCCTCTTAAAGTTTTACTAAACCCAGCACCCTGCATTCACTATATCTTGTCTCCCACAGTACACAGAATATGGAAACGCAATTATTTTAACTAATATAAACTGCTAAATACCTTTTCTCATCAGCAGTTAGTGCAGTCATGTGACTTCTATCAGTGTCCAGCCACGCACTTGTTTAAGCTTGTAGGAGGAGTTTTCTGACTGTCCTATGAGACTGCAAGACCCCTGATTGACCCTGTGCTGATCACATGCACTCTCAAGAAAAAAAAAAAAACCTCTCTAGCAATACACACCATCTGAGCCTGTGCAGCCTGACTCCATAGACTCTGTTATCAGGAAATTATCAGGGGACAGTGGAAGGAGAGGAGAGGATCAGAGAAGACAGGATCAAACAGCCTTTTTACACAATGCAGAGGATTAACCCTTTAGGTTCCACAGTGAGTATAACAAGTATGCTTTACTGCATATACAGACTGAACTTACTGTTGTGGGTTTAGTAACTGTTCAATTGTCTTATCCAGGGAAAATAAGCTTAGTGTGTGTAGCCTTTCCTCAAAACTAAGATCCTCCAGCCCCTTAAATTATGCAGATGGGTTTAGTACCACTTTAAAAAGGAAAAGTTGACATTTTCATATAATTCCAGGTGCATGTGTCTGGATCTGCTGATCATTTGGGTATGTGGCTTTTTTTTTAAATCAGTTTTTATTGAAAAAGAAGAAAACATTTTTCAACATACAAAACGCAATTATAAGAAGACACAATCTTATCCATTTATGTAGCCATCCAGCCTTATAGTAATTACATTATCTCTGTATATAGGAAAATAACCCATGTGCAATAAAGAAACATATTATAAAACTATACCTTTTTGTCTATTTTTTTTTTGTGTTGCAACGTAGGTTGTGTGTCCTCTGCATATCTTTTCCCCAACCCCCGCTCCCCTAACCCATATAAGTCCAAAGAGCAGGGCAAGGAAACCACTCATTTATTTATTTTTTGTTTTATTTTGTTTTTCTTCAGGCCACCTTCCACTGCCACTTCAATTGTGGTTTCTGGAGATTCAGACTCTCTGCAGGAAGACCGGAAAGGGAGAGAGACCGTGAAACTGCATCTTGGAGTTGCTGGTAAGAAATCCAAAATTGATTTTTTATTTTTTTTCATTAATACAGAGTGGACATCTTCATTAACCATATAGCATAGTACATTTCAGTGCAGATTGTATGATATAACTTTTTATAGTAAATTTCATATATCAATCTAGAAATGTACATACATACATTTATTTCATTCTCAGACCTTTCATCAAAGAGTGCTTCTGTCCCTGATGAACTGGGAGCATGTGGACATTCCAGGACCTCAAGTTATGCCAGTCAGCAGTCCAAGGCATCAGGTACAAATGATATATAGTTTTCAACACTAAGGGAACAGTCATTTTCTGTTTGACGTGTACCATTTTAGAAAAGTCTTACAGATAAATAAGAAATGCTGATAAAAACGAGTTGTAGGACAGAATCAACTCTACGGTGCAATAAAAAAAAAAAAAAAATTATATATATATATATATATATATATATATATATATATATATATATATAATATATATTCAGTGTGGTGCAGCTTGCCCACAGCCAAACAGCCTTTTGTTCTTTCCGGGCCCTGGTACCTCTGCATAAGTGCAATAGAGAACAATTAATTGCCCGTTATCCTGAACAGAAAGTCTATTCATCTTGATAACCAGTTTATGTGCATGTTCATTTATACTGTTCTCTATGAACATTAAAAGTACTGAGAGGCACCAACTCATAGAAATATCAGAATGCTGCCTGGCAATTAAAACAGCAGTAGATATCCAAGAAAGTCCGTATCTGAAAACTTACTTTTCTCTCATCTTTGTGTTCCCAATGTGAAATCACCCTTCAAGGACAAGCTACGCAGGTATACAAATGTACTTGTCAAATACTACAAAAACGTTTTATGAGACACTACATTCTACAAGCAATACCCCATAATGACAACGTGAAAGAAGTTTCTTGAAATCTTTGCAAATTTGTTTACAACTTATGCTCAATACTTTGTAGAAGCACCTTTGGCACCAATTACAGCCTCAAGTCTTTTTGAGTATGATGCTACAAGCTTGGCACACCTATTTTTGGGCAGTTAATTCCATTCTTCTTTGCAGGACCTCTCAAGCTCCATCAAGTTGGATGGGAAGCGTTGGTGCACAGCCATTTTCAGATCTCTCCAGAGATGTTCAATCAGGATCAAGTCTGGGCTCTGGCTGGGCCACTCAAGGACATTCACAGAGTTGTCCCGTAGCCACTCCTTTGTTATCTTGACTGTGTACTTACGATCGTTGTTTTGTTGGAAGATGGACCTTTGCCCCAGTCTGAGGTCCAGAGCGCTCTGGAGCAGGTTTTCATCAAGGATGTCTCTGTACATTGCTGCTATCATCTTTTCCTTAATCCTGACTAGTCTCACAGTTCCTACCACTGAAAAATATCTTCACAGCATGATGCTGCCACCACCATGCTTCACTGTAAGGATGGTATTGGCCAGGTGATGAGCGGTGCCTGGTTTCCTCCAAACGTGGCGCTTGCCATTTAGGACAAGTAGTTCAATCTTTGTTTCATCAGATCAGAGAATTTTGATTCTCTTGGCATGAGATTCCTTCATGTGCCTTTTGGCAAAATCCAGGCGTGCTGTCATGTGCCTTTTACTGAGGAGTGGCTTCCCTCTGGCCACTCTACCATACATGCCTGATTGGTGGAGTGCTGCAGAGATGGTTGTTCTTCTGGAACAACGCTCTAGGAAGAGTCCTGGTGGTTCCAAACTTCCTCGATTTATGGAAGATGGAGGCCACTGTGCTCATTGGGACCTTCAATGCTGCAGAAATGTGTTTTTTCCCCTTCCCCAGATCTGTGCCTCGATACAATGCTGTCTCAGAGGTTTACAGACAATATCCTGGATTTCATGGCTTGGTTTGTGCTCTGACATGCACTGTTAAGACCCCTTTCACACCGAGTTCATTTTGCAGGTGCTATAGCGTTAAAAATAGCGCCTGCAATCCGCCCTCAAACAGCTGCTCCATTGTCTCCGGTGTGAAAGCTCGAGGGCTTTCACACTGGAGCGGTGCGCTGGCAGGACGTCTGGAAAAGTCCGGCCAGCAGCTTCTTTGGAGCGGTGAAGGAGCGGTGTGTTTGCCGCTCCTCTACCGCCGCAAAATGCGGTATTTGTGGGCAGATTTAACCCCTTTTCGGCCGCAAGCGGGGTGTTACACCCGCCCCGCTAGTGGCCGAATAGCGCCACTAAAACGACAGTAAGCGGCGCTAAAAATAGCACCGCTCTACCGCCAACCGCAGTAAATCATAAAGCAGAACTAAACCCATCGATTCAACAGTTTCAAAAAACAGTTACATTCCTGGAATGCCAGTATTGCTAACTGTCACATTTGCTTTTGTCCTCAACCAAACTGTGACACCATCAAATGGCTGGTGTCATAACTGATCACATGTGCAGAACCATGGCAGTTCAAACAGAAGCAGCTTCCTTGGTTGTAAAAGAAAGGAGGGTTTAATTTTGCTTGAAGGTTGTCAGCAGATCGGCATATACAAACTCGGCAGTGTCTAAAAATAACTAAAAATGGAGAGCAACTGAGCATGTGCAGAGCAGGGTGAGACAGTCTATTACTAGATTTTAACCACTTGCCACCCGCCATATAGCAGAATGACGGCGGCAAAGTGGTTTTAATATCCTGACCGGACGTCAGATGACGTGATCAGAAAAATAAGCCGCTGCGTGCCCCCAGGGGCGCGCATCGCGGCGATCGTTGTTGCGGTGTGTCAGTCTGACACACCGCAACTCGGATCTAGGTAAAGAGTCTCTGACGGAGACTCTTTACCACGTGATCAGCCGTGTCCAATCACGGCTGATCACGATGTAAATATGAAGAGACGGTGATCGGCTTTTCCTCACTCGCGTCTGACAGACGCGAGTAGAGGAGAGCTGATCGGCTGCTCTCCTCACAGGGGGGGCAGCCCCCCCTCGGATCCCAGCCCACCATCATGCTGTGGATGGCCATCCACACTAGACCACCAGGTATGCCCCCCCTAGACCCCCAGGAAAATACTAATTTGTGCCCAGGCAGCTGCCAATCAGTGCCCACTCACAATGCCTACCACTGCCAGTGCCACCAGGGATGCCCAGCAGTGCTGCGTATCAGTGCCACGTATCAATGCCCATCAGTGCCGCCTATCAGTGCCACCTATAAGAACCCATCTTTGCAGCCTTTCAGTGCCCATCAGTGTCGCATATCAGTGCCCACCAGTGCCACCCATGAGTGCCCATCAGTGCTGCATATCAGTGCCGCCTACCAGTGCCCATCAGTGCCGCATATCAGCGCCCGTCAGTGCCCGCTCATTGGTGCCACCTCATCGGTGGCACTCCCCTTATCAGTGCCCATCAGTGAAAGAGAAAACTTACTTATTTACAAAATTTTATAACAGGAACAAAAGCAAAACTTTTATTTTTTTCAAAATTTTCGGTCTTCTTTTATTTGTTTAGCAAACTGCGACAGCACTGAAAGCTGAAAATTGGTCTGGGCAGGAAGGTGTGTAAGTGCCCTGTATTGAAGTGGTTAAACCGCATGGGCTCTTATTTTTAACCACTTAAGGACCGGGAGATTTGCCCCCTTAATGACCATGCCATTTTTTGCGATACGGCACTGCGTCTCTTTAATATTTGCGAGGTCGTGCAACGCTGTACCCAAACAAAATTGATGCCCCTTTTTTTTCCCATAAATAGAGCTTTCTTTTGCTGGTATTTGATCACCTCTGCCATTTTTATTTTTGCGCTATAAACAAAAAAAACGACAATTTTAAAAAATATATATTTTTTTTTACTTTTTGCTATAATAAATATCCCCCAAAAGTAAAAAAAACAAAAAGATTAGGCCAATATGTATTCTTCTACATGTTTTATGGTAAAAAAAAAATCGCAGTAAGCGTATATTGATACTGATTGATTACTGTATAAATGTCACTGACAGGGAAGGGGTTAACACTAGGGGGCAATCAAGGGGTTAAATGTGTTCCCTGGGAGGTGTTTCTAACGGTGGGGGGAGGGGACTGAATGGGGGTACAGCAAGATCGCTGTTCCTAATCACTAGGAACAGATGATTACTCTGAACTCCCCTGTCAGAACGAGGATCTATTTGTTTACATGGACAGATCCCCGTTCTGGCTCTCTGTGGAGCGATCGCGGGTGGCCGGCGGACATTGCAGCTGCCGGCCACACGCATCGGTTCCCCCGCGCTCCCACTGTAGCTGTTAAAGGGACCGCCGCACAGCTACGGGCGTTCGCGGGAACGAGCTGACCTGCCGTCGTATAATGACGGCGGCTGGTCGGCAAGTCGTTATTGTTATACATAGCAATACCTACAAAAGGGACCAGCCTGAAGTGATATAGCAGGACTTAATTTTTGGACTAATGTTCCACTTTAAGTACTGCTAGATCATTCAGGATGGCACCTTTTGCAGGTATAGCGATGTAAAACATTAAGTGCCTGGAAGTTGGTATGGGTAAAGTTATGCTTTAAGCAGTGTCTGGGTAATATTGCCTGGCAATATTACCCACAAAGGAACAGATACCAGTCCTGCTGGCAACTGCCTGTCTCCTTTGAATCTCCTCCATTCTCTTGAGACTGTGCTAGGAGACACGACAAACCCTCTGGCAATGGCACGTATTGATGTGCCATCCTGGAGGAGTTGGACTGCCTGTCCAACCTCTAGGATCCAGGTATTGCCCCATGTTACCAGTAATGACACTGACTCTAGCCAAATACAAAACTAGTGAAAAACAGTCAGAAAAGATGAGTAGGGAAACAATTTCAGTGGTCTCCATCTGTAAAACCATTCCAATTTTGGAGGTCTTCTCATCATTGGCCATCAAGTGCACCTGTTAATTTCATTAACACCAAAGCAGCTGAAACTGATTAACAACCCCCTCTGCTACTTAACTGACCAGATCAATATCCCAGGAGTTTAATTGACTTTCTATACTCTGATTAAAAAGTGTTCCTTTATTTTTTTGAGCAATGTATAATGTTAAAAGGCTGATATGGATACTTTTTATATTTTAATGTATATGGAGTCTTGAAGGACAAAAGCTTGGGGTCGGGCACTGAAATGCAGCATATGATCATAGTTTTTTTTTTTTTTTTTTTTTTAATGCAATCTGCAGTTATCTAACTTGCTGCAATAGTGAGTTGCTTAGCATTAACGTGTTTGTAAACCCATTCATATATGCCTGAAGATCGCGCTAAACAGGCATTTACAAGCCTCGTTTTTATAAAAAGAATAATACAGTGTGCTAAACCAGGTTATTATAGAGGGGCTGGCAGTGAGCATTGTAACTCACAATTGTAACAAAGACACAACTCACAAGCAGGGAGGAGGGGGAGAGATGAGAGCTGGGCTGTGGATGACGGAGGGAAGTACTCTAATCATGGTGGTCAGGGCTCAGCAGCCCTGATTATTGTGGTCAGAGCAGAGAGGGGATACAGGAAGTGGCAGGTTCAGGGAGGTTTTTTTTTTTTTTTACAGTTTAGAGGGGGGCCGATTACATAGCACAAGCACTGTGCTGTTTATTCTGCTTTAAGGAACCAGAATCTGTATTTTTTTTGGGGGGGGGGGGTGGGTTAACAAACACTTTATATGCAATGGAATGTGAAGAATGACCATTCTGAGAGTGGGTGTCAGAGAATTTCAAGAATCCACTTCTGGTTGCACAACAGTTTTTAAGGACGTTTTTGCTTTACTTGAAAAGCAAGCCATTACCTGGTACTTGTTTATAGGAAGAATCTGATATTTGGTGCTTCATAAGCACTTGCATTCATTTCTTTGTAGATATTGTTGGCAACAGGGCCAGAGTTAGATTAAATAGTAGCCCATGCTTAAGTTAGTACAGTACCCCTCCCTTGTACTGGGATTCACCCCTAAATTAGAAGTAGCACGGTGCTTGCTTTCTAAATGAATGTACAACCATATTGCAGGGCCATGAACAGTGGTAGGATTATCAGTTATACTGTGCTAACAGAATGGTGTGCTATTCTGAAGGTTATGCCATGCAGCTCCAGTGGTGCAATGCTACCAGTGTCACTTGTAGTATACAGTATTGCCAGAGGTTATGGTGCCATTTCTCAAAATCATGTCTCACAGACAGAGGAATTGAGGCCCCAATTGTGGGTCGCCCCACCTTATTTGATTTATGATGCAGGAGGGATAGTACTTAAATACCAGAAAGTGTTATAACCTGTGCAATACAATAGGATCTTTTATCTCGGATACCTCCCCTTGTACAGTCATGTTTGTCAAGGCTTTCAATCAGGATAAACTTGTCTTGCTTTTTCTGCATTCGAAGTAACACCCTAGTTTACATACTACTGCTTTGAATAATATGCTGACTGCAGATCTGTAAAATAAACATTCTTAGACCTGTCTCCATTTAGGAGTCACAAGTTATCTGCATCTCTTTTACAAGACTGTAGTTGCACTTATCTCTAGTGCACTATTACCCCTTAACATTATCTGATTCATTGTTAGAACTCCATACTATAGGGTCTATTTGCAAAAAATATTTGCATAGCTATTTGTCAAGGTAAACTACCTATGCATTTGCTCTGTGCACATCAATCAGCATTCACTCATTAGATTTAGGGACTTTTCACACAATGTATCATGTAATGTATGTGGCTGTTGTGCAAACGGGGTAAAATTACATTTTGTTAAAGTATTTTCTATTCTAGTTGAATTTTTTTATGCCGGTCATAGACAGATAAAAATTCAACTGGTTCAGCGGGAATCAGGCAAATTTCGAACCATCTGTGGGCAGGCTGTTTGTGTTGACGTTGATCTATCGAATGACTTCAGTACAACCAGCCTGTTGGGTTCTTTCATATGGTTACTGCCGGAAGTTATATTCGGCACTACTAATCATTGTATTCTGACGGCATGGAAACTTTCTGCTGTCAGAACACATTAGCGCAGCGGGAGGAATTCCCTTTTCCACACAATGTGTGAATGGGGGGAATAGAGCGTTTTTTTTTCCTTCAACCTGTGGCTGAAGAAAAGAAAATTGCTTAATACATGGCCAGCCTTAAGCTAGCCATACATGGATCGACTGGTTCAGCAGGGACCGGCTGAGATTCAATCCATGTATGGGCAGGCTGGTTGTATTGAAGTCAATCTATTGATCCATTTCAGTACAACCAGTCTCTCAGATTTCTGGAATGTGATTACTGTCTGCGGCTGTAGCAGCTAGTATTATTCATTGTGTCCTCCCAGCTGGGAAGGCTCCCTGCACAACAACCCCCCTCCACATGGCAGTAGAATACAATAGCGCTGTGGGAGGCATTCCAGTGTTTTTTGTTTTGTTTTGTTTTTTTTGTTGCAGGAAAGAAAGAAAAATCATCTATGGCTCACCTTGGGCTATTTCTCTTCTATTCAGTGTTTTGGGGCTCTTGTTTTAGTCTATTTTCTCTTCTGGTCAAATGTTCTTAGGTTATTTTCTCTTTGGACTGAATGTGTTTTTCATGCATGTTAAAAAAACCTTTGCAAGGGTATTATTGTCAGCTTTTGCACAGCATTTTTTAAATTGTAGGAGAGTTTATGTACAATTTTAGAAGAGACGGTACAGAAAATAGGAGTTTGGCAATACATTGTATACATGCTCATTGAGGAAGGACCATGTAGTTAACCTGAGTATGAGTAAATAGGAATAAGTATTCTGATATCTTGTGACTTAAGAGAATGGATTCTGTAGCAATCCAGTTAGAAAGAGAATTAGGAGTAATATTAATAAAAGTGGGAAGATAGGACAATGGAAGGAGGGAGAATGTGTTGGGTAGGAACTGAGAGGGTCGAAGTCTACAGCTGGTTACACACTACAGTTTTTCACAAAAAAAAAACTGTCAGCTCCAGTCAGAGCCAATGTATTAACCATGCGAGGTTAGTCCAGCAATCTACCCCGCTGAGCTGTTGTGCTCTGACAGGGGGACAACAACTCCACCAGAACACTCCGATCAATTGGCTGAGAGCGCTGATCGGTAGTCAGCCGGCTTCTGGTTTTCCAGCATGCACGTCCGACAGAAGCCGATTTTTTTGACGGGCAGAATGTGGGCTGGGTTTTTTTTTTTTTTTTTTTTGGAACTGGCAAATGTCTCTCGACATTTAAAGAGGAGTTCCCATTTAAAAAAAAAATTTAAAAGTCAGCAGCTATTAATACTGCAGCTGCTGACTTTTAATTGGACACTTACCTGTCCCAGGGTCCAGCGATACGGGGGATCGAAGCCCCGCTCGTCTCCCACTCCGTTCGGCGACGCCGGCATTGCAACTGTGGGCGCCGGGCTGTGGCTTCACAGCCGGGCACCCACTGCACATGCGCGAGCGGCGCCGCACGCTGTGATTGGCCGCTCAGTCATCTGGGACCTGTAATGGGTCCCAGATGATTGACAAGAGGGAGGGAGCAGAGCTGAGCCCTTCCTGTGCCGAGGGGAAGTGATGTCACCAGCCCAGGCACTAAAAGAGGCAGACCACGAGGGATCCCCTAACAGGCATTTAGAGGTGAGTAAAAAAAAAAAAAAATTTCCAATTTTTTTTTTTTTGTTTTTTGTTTTTTTTTAGACACATTCATGTATTTTTTTTTTTTTTTTGGGTGGAACACCACTTTAAGTTTTTTTTATTCTATGAGTTAGTAGTCTGCGGTGTTACAATTGGCTTCTGAAGCAGTCAGTGCAATGTAGAGAAATTCAAATGCAAGGTGGATACAGATTGGTCAAATTAATCATGGTGTCAGGCTGTCAGTACCTCCATGTGTTACAAGTAAATTCAGTAACCCATTCCTTGATAATAATAAGAGGGCTGTTAGTTCTCCGGTGTCTGGGTATTGCTGTTCTAGCTTTTATAACCACTTGCTGACCCGGCCTTTTCTGGTTCTTTTGTTTACAAGTTTTAGATCAGTATTTTTTGCTAGAAAATGTGTCTGTGTGTGTGTATGTATATATATATATATATATATGTGTGTGTGTTTATTAATAATGTATATTAATAATGTTAGCAGAGACCCTAGAATAAAATGTTGATCGTTCTATATTTTTTGTCACCCGGTATTTGCACAGCAGTTTTTTGGAAAAAATACACATTTTAATGCAAAAAAACACAAACACTCTACCTTTTTTTTTAACTTTATTTTTTTTATCGTTTTTATTCCTATTACAAGGAATGTAAACATCCCTTGTAATAGATGTAAGGGATGACAGGTCCTCTTTATGGAGAGATCTGTGGTCAATAAGATCCCAAATCTCTCCTCCTACCTTTAAAAGCAAAAGATCAAAAAAAGTGATCTTTTGCTTAAAAAAAAAATAAAAAAATTTACTTCCGCCCTAGACCAGAATTGACGTTTCTCCGGTCCACCAGGACCATAGAGATGATCTGGTCTCCTCTATGGCCAGCCACACCAGTTGTTGGATCATTTCTCGGGCACGCCGGTAAAAATGGTAAGCCCGAGAAACAACGGTGGGAGACCTCTTCCGCTGATTCTGAAAGTGAGTGGAGAAAAAAAATATTGGGGTTATGGATGATAGCTTCAGCTATAACCCCTGTAAACCACTTGCAAAGCACAACGTATATTAAATGTATTGCAGTTGGCAAGTGGGTAAGTGAAAAACAAAGGAGACCTTTCTTGGCATTTGATATTGATACTGGGAGCAGGGGGAGGAGCATAGCAAAACTTTTATAAATGGACCGCTATGTATATAGTGTTAGTCCTAATAATGTAAAAAAAAAAGAATATGTGCATGACATTTTTCTGTTTTCGCTACAACCCTTTCTTTCTGTTGGATCATGGTATGTACAGTATGTCACAAAAGTGAGTACACATCTCACATTTTTGTAAATATTTTATTATATCTTTTCATGTGACAACACTGAAGAAATGACACTTTGCTACAATGTAAAGTAGTGAGTGTACAGCTTGTATAACTGTAAATTTGCTGTCCCCTCAAAATAACTGAACACACAGCCATTAATGTCTAAACCGCTGGCAACAAAAGTGAGTACACCCCTAAGTGAAAATGTCCAAATTAGGCCCAAAGTGTCAATATTTTGTGTGGCCACCATTATTTTCCAGCACTACCTTAACCCTCCTGGGCATGGAGTTTACCAGAGTTTCACAGGTTGCCACTGGAGTCCTCTTCCACTCCTCCATGACGACATCAAAGAGCTGGTGGATGTTACTGACCTTGCGCTCCTCCACCTTCCGTTTGAGGATGCCCCACAGATGCTCAATAAGGTTTAGGTCTGGAGATATGCTTGGCCAGTCCATCACCTTTACCCACAGCTTCTTTAGCAAGGCAGTGGTCATTTTGGAGGTGTGTTTGGGGTCGTTATCATGTTGTAATACTGCTCCGCGGCCCAGTCTCCCAAGGGAGGGGATCATGCTCTGCTTCAGTATGTCACAGTACATGTTGGCATTCATGGTTCCCTCAATAAACGCTAGCACTCATGAAGTCCCAGACCATGACACTGCCACCACCTTGCTTGACTGTAGGCAAGACAAACTTGTCTTTGTACTCTTTACCTGGTTGCCGCCACACACGCTTGACACCATCTGAACCAAATAAGTTTATCTTAGTCTCATCAGACCACAGGACAAGGCTCCAGTAATCCATGTCCTTAGTCTGCTTGTCTTCAGCAAACTGTTTGCGGGCGTTCTTGTGCATCATCTTTAGAAGAGGTTTCCTTCTGGGACGACAGCCATGCAAGTCAATTTGATGCGGCATATGGTCTGAGCACTGATAGGCTGACCCCCCACCCCTTCAACTTCTGCAGCAATGCTGGCAGCACTCATACGTCTATATCCCAAAGACAACCTCTGGATATGACGCTGAGCATGTGCACTCAACTTCTTTTGTCGACCATGGTGAGGCCTGTTCTGAGTGGAACCTGTCCTGTTAAACCGCTGTATGGTCTTGGCCACCGTGCTGCAGCTCATTTTCAGGGTCTTGGTAATCTTCTAATAGCCTAGTCCATCTTTATGTAGAGCAACAATTCTTTTTTTCAGATCCTCAGAGAGTTCTTTGCCATGAGGTGCTATGTTGAACTTCCAGTGACCAGTAAGAGAGTGAGAGCCATAACACCAAATTGAACACACTTGCTCCCCATTAACACACTGAGACATTGTAACACTAACGAGTCACATGACACCGGGGAGGGAAAATGGCTAATTGGGCCCAAGTTGGATATTTTCACTTAGGGGTGTACTCACTTTTTTGTTGCCAGCGGTTTAGACATTAATGGCTGTGTGTTGAGTTATTTTGAGGGGACAGCAAATTTACACTGTTATACAAGCTGTACACTTACTACTTTACATTGTAGCAAAGTGTCATTTCTTCAGTGTTGTCACATGAAAAGATATAATAAAATATTTACAAAAACATGAGGGGTGTACTCACTTTTGTGAGATACTATAAATCAGGGGTTTACACTGCCCATAAACAACCAGTTTGGGAAAGTAACACTTCAACTTCTCAGTTGTTGCCTGCACAGTGTAAATTTGAATTGGGCACCAACAGTGATGACCAAGTCCCACAGATATTAGATGTGACTTGACTGCCAAATGCCCATATTGTGTGGAGGGCAGTAAAAGCTGTTGTACAAGGGCTGTACAGTTTCAACTAGCTGTTTAATATTCATGCAGATATTTGTTGAAAAGTTGATGCCAATCCACAAATGGGTCAGTTAGCAGTAGAAGAGGTCAGCCTTTCTCAAATGGTAAATCAAATGTGCATGAATGCCATTTGGAAAGGAGGGTGTCTGGACGAATTGGATTTGTGTGAGAGTCGGTGTGTTTGTAGTGTGGTAGGCTGTCATTTACATTTAGGAATCGGATTTTCAAAGATTAAGCAAATTCCAAACGGAAAAACGAATTGCCTTGCTTGAAAAGCTCTTCTGTATTTGTAAGCAAATAGCTGTAAGGCATTCTAGACCTGTTTTCAGATCTGTGAACCTGTTAGGCCTCTTTCACACGGGCGGCTGTTCTACCGCTGTTAAAAGCATGTTTTGTTATTTTGAAATTCCAAGACTGCAGGCACAGCGATCACTTGCAGTTGTACATTGCGATTAGCTGCATTTACTTGTGTTTACATGCAGCTGTGTTTAACTGCATTGAAACATTCTTGCCATTTCTGATGTGCTTCCTGTTGTTTTCTTTCCTTGTTGCCGCTGCTATCCACAGGAGAAATAGTACACTGCGATTACCTGCAGTTATGTGCAGATAGCTGCAATAAATCGGTCCTGGACGCAGTCAATTCTATTTTTTCTAATCGCACAAAACCCCATGTAACGAAACCATTGCTAAATGCAGTGTGTGAATGGGGTCATAGGAAAGCATTGTCTGCGGTTATCTGCGGTAGATAACTTGATCTATCCGCAGCTAAAAGCTGAATTCTATCCACCCGTGTGAAAGGGGCCTTGAAATTCTTAAATATTATTTATAGGAAATGCAATTTGAACTTTAAAAAATCAAGTGGCTTTTGGTTTAAAATGAAATAGCCCCACCCAAAACATAAAAAAAAAAAAAAGTAAGTAAGTAAGAATAAGAATGGTAATGTAGAAAAAGTTTACTCTTCAGCTGTTAAACATATTACAATTGAAGAATAGGATGAAATCAGCAGCAAAATTTTCAATCAGTGTGTCGGTCATCACAACCAGCTATAAACGACCTTGTTCCTGCGTCTATTTCAGCTTGTATGCTGAGATATTCCCTTATTGCTTGAGAGGTTATGACACTATCAGTACTTTCAAACACTTGGTGGGTGTGTTCAGAAGTGTAATTGGTTATTAACCTACTAAAAAAAAAAACTATCAGAAGAAGCAGGGCTTAACAAAAATCTAATAGACTGCACAAAAAAATACAGTTTCCTACCCATCATGTTTTGAGAGTAACCAAAACAAGCTTGGAAAAACTAGAAATTCCATTTGTTGAATTCTAGTCTTAATAAACCATCATATATACTACATGAAGTTATCAATTGCCAAAATGTCACAGTATTTGGGACCCCTGGATTAACCACTCTAATTTTATCATTATGATGATTTGTAGCCACATCAAATTTGACTACAAAAATAAAAGGGTCGCTGGTTCGAATCCCGACCTTGACACTACCTATCTGGAGTTTGCATGATTTGCCTGTGCCTGGGATTCCTCCGGGTACTCAGGTTTCCTCCCACACTCTAAAGTCATGCTGGTAGGTTAATGAATGTGAGTTGGTGACCTTAGATTGTAAGCTCGTTGAGGGTAGGGACTGATGTGAATGTAAAAATGTATATGTAAAGCACTGCGTACATTGACAGCACTATATAAGTACCTGAAATAAATGCAATTTAAAAAAATAAAAATAAAATGAGAATGCAGGGCCACTCCCATTGTCCTCCCTCCCCCCAGGGTTCTGCATTCCTTCAGCTGCCTTCTTTCTCTCTTTTTTTTTTTTTGTTTTTCCCTTTCTCTTGCTTGCTTTTCTAGTTCTACTACTCTGTCTTCTAAACTGAACTGATTTCCCACCATCTTTGCTTTTCCCTAGAAAAACATCTATCTCATCTCAGCCATTACAGATCTTTAATTATTCTCAGATATGGCCTTACTTCCATCTACCCTATTATATGCTCATACAGTGGCCATCAGTCTTTACTTTGGAGGATCTTGTCTGTAGGACAGATATTTATTAACATTTCTGCTTTGCAAAAATGAATTCTGTTGTTGTTCTAACAATGTTTTGTAATTGTGTAAAGCTGGCCATACATTATACAATTTCCTTATTCAATTTCCTTTAGATTTACCTTCAACTATGTAGTGCAAGGGCCCGCTTGTTTGAATGCAAATAGAAAGTGTTTAGGTTTGATCTCATATTATATGGTTTTGGTAAATCTAAAGAAAATTGTTCAAGGAAATTGTATAATGTATGGTCAGCCTAACACATGCACAACAACACAAGTCAAAAGCTCAATCAAAATTTACTGAAAAAGAAAATATATTCTTAATATGGGAAAATCAAACTTCTTTGTTGTAGATAGATTTATGAACGGATTGGATGTCTACCTAACATTTCTTTAGCTTTTGCTTAATTCATTGTAGTGGTTCAAAGAAGATGAACTCCTAGCATGCATGTCAGACTGAAGATGGTCCTTTTCAGCATTTCCATGCATTTTTTTGTAAGACTAACCATAGCACTAATAACACTATTGATGTATAAAACTAACACATGTACACCTACTGACACGTTACTAGCTTAGATTAGACTATTTATAGCTGTATATGTTTACATCCTTGAAAATGCACACTGTAAAGAAAAATTTAAAACACTTGTTTGTGCGCACAGTTTATGCAGCGCTTTACAACATGAGGGCAGACAGTACAATTACAATACAATTCAATACAGGAGGAATCAGAGGGCCCTGCTAGTTAAAGTTTACAATCTAGGAGGGTTATTATGGGTTTATGAGATTTGCAAACCATTGCATTCTGCTTTTGTTGTTGTAGATTTTACACGCCATCTCAACATACTTGGTATTGGAGTTGTGTTTATCAACATTTTATTTTTCAAAATGAGCCTCAACTCCTTTGCTAAATCACCATGTATTTTAGGATGTGTGTTTTATGCTGATGTAATGAAAAAAAGTTAGGATGTAGAATCTGCTTCATCCAAAGGACATTATATAATGTGGTGGTGTTTTTTCTGCAGGATACAGCACGGGGCACTCGCGGTCTTCCAGTTTATCTGAGTTAAGCCACCGGAGGAACACATCTGTGGGCAGTGCTTCTACTGGAATTGGGAGTATTCCAGAGCCAAATGAGGATGACGGCACCAAAGTTGTTGCATTCAGCCCAGAAATTACAGAGGAGGGCTCATCGTCTGAAAAACTAAACAGGTATTAGGACTCTAATTCTAGAAGTTATGTATAGGAATGACATTAAAGAGAAACGATCCTACTGGAACTACCCATATAATGTCCAGTTGTTGAACAGGTTATGAATTTCTCTTGGTTTGTTCACACCATATTTGTTGTCACGCATATTGTTTTCAGCAGAGCCTAATTCTACCAACGGGTTGTTTTGTAGTGCATTGGGGAAAATGTTCCTGAAGGCTTTTTGGATGCATTTTGTCATTCATGTCAGGTTAGATATGGAGTCTTTAGTTATCTGTAGTGTATGTCAACACAACATGCTCTTGAGCCCTGGTGCCCAACCTGCAGCCCAGGTGCCACATGTGACCCTTTAGCATTTTTTATTTGCGGCCCTTGTAGACCCTGTAGATACTGATTGGTGTTTCCATATTGCCCTGTTATAGCAGTGATTTCTAGCAGTCTTATGTAATATGTCTACAGTCTATGACTGTCTCCTGAAGCATGTCCCTGGTCTCCAACAACTCCTATAGCATGTTTACAGTTTTGACAATCTCTTGGAGTGCCATATTTTGTGTCATGTTTGCAGCCTCTGGCAAGCTCTTGCATCAGATCTCCATCTCTGACCAACTTCTGTATCATGTCCTGTATAATGTCTTCAGTCTCTGATCCTCACCTGTACCATATCTGCAGTCTCTAACCAGCTCTTGTACCATGTCCTCAGTCTCTAACCAGCTCTTGTAGCATGTCCACAATCTCTAGCCATCTCTTGTTCAATGTCTGCAGTCTCTAACAATCTCTTGTACCATGTCCGTAGTCTCTAACCATCTCTTGTACCATGTCCGTAGTCTCTATCCATCTCTTGTACCATGTCTGCAATCTCTAACCATCTCTTGTGCCATATCCACAGTCTCTGACTATATCCTGTTGTGTGTCTACTGTCTCTAACACTGAATATTCACTGAATTTTATGTGTGGCCTTTTGGTGATTTTAAGGACCACACTCCAGGCCCCCCATAACAAGAAAGTTTACCACCACTGTTCTAGAGTGAACAATGTAATACATTTACATTTCTGAAAATAATACATTTACATTTCTGAAAATAATACATTTACAGATCTTATCAAACTACAGAAAGAACTGACACATTATCATCTGCTCCAAAAAGATTTTACAATCCCAGGTAAGGAATACAGGAACAAATACAATTAAAACCTAAAATGCAAAAAAAACTACTGTTAAGCTCACCACAGATGGATCGAATCTCAGCCAGTTCAGCAGGGACCGGTTGAGATTGTCTATTTATGGGCAGGCTAGTACTACTGAATTCTACTGAATCTTTCGATTGACTTCAGTACTACCAGCCTGTCCGATTTTTTGCATGCGACCACTGTCGGCGGCTGTAGCCACCAGCAATGGTAATTTTGTTCTGCTGACAGGGGATGCGCCCCACTGGCAGAACACAATAGCGCTGCGGGAAAGGTTCTCCCCATCAAAACTGACTGTGTTGATAGAGGAATAGAGTAATTTTCATGATCTCTGGGCTGCTTTAGTTTACTGCTGTGCACCAGCTATATTAAGGGAACAGCCCAAGCAGGAACACAAGGGCGTCTCATGTTTGCAATCACAGACAAGCAGCCAAAAGTATTCAGTGTTCACCCTCCAAACATCCATTAAACCATCAAAATGTGCACATCTGAATTGTAGGCCATTATTTATGATGTATGTAGTGCTTTAGCAAAATGTCATGTGGTTGGGGTTTAAATGTACTTTTAAAAAGATCTTCACTACAGCATTTTTATATTTTAATTTTTTTAGGATCCCAGTTAAACAAGACTCTGTTGAGTCACAGTTGAAACGAGTGGATGCCACCCGTGTTGATGCAGACGATGTAGTGGAAACAATTCTCCAAAGCCAGGACTTCTCTCTTGACTCAAGTGCTGAAGGTAAATGGTATACCATAAAACATTTGACTACTCGGACATGATTACTCAGCATTAGTTGGACACAGACAGGTCCCTCCATTATAAACACTCTGAGACCACCCTGTCCTTTCTCTGCTATACCTCCATCTCTTTATGGTGGGAAAATTTAATGTGGCCTGTGAATTACTTTTACCTCCGCCCCACGATAAAAACATGCAAAAACATTACATTTTTTCAACACGTTAAAATGTGCATTTTAAGCCTGAAAAATCACGAAAAAGTTGCACAATTTTATGTGACATGATATTTGTGCAGCAGTTTTTCAAACCCATATTCTTCATTCATACCCTCACTATCTTAATACAGCATTTTGCCTGATTCATGTTAAACAAGTACAGAGCTGAGCAGAGCTGTCGGGAAAAAAAAAAAATTAGCCGGTGTTCTGACAAAATGTCGAACCTGGAAGAATGAGCAACCAGCAACACTTCCGTTTTCTGTAAACCATTATGAATTGCAGACTTTGCCGAATTGCTGTTTATTCTCACAAATTGCTGTTTGGACACAACACTGGCAACTGAATAGAGTCTGGTGCACGATCTTCTGAGCGGAGAACTAACCAAGAAAATGCCCGCCTCCAAGGCGGCGACAGCTTTGTCCTCGTTAGCCCCTAAAATCTTCCTGTACCGGACTGTGTTCGGTAGCTGGTGTTGTGTCCAAACACCAATTTGTCCAGATCGGCAATTACTGATGGTTTAGAGAAAGTGGAAGTAACGTGGTTAGATTTTCTGCCAAGTTGCCTATTTTGTCAGGACACCTGTAAATGTTTATCAACAGCGATAAAGAGAAACAATGTATCTCTCGGTTCTTTTAGATCAAAGAAATGACCTTCCATCTGTAAATTAAACCACTTCAAGACTAAACCTTTTTTGACGCTTATTGCTTACAAGTTGCAATCTGTATTTTTTGCAAGAAATTACTTAGAACCCCCAAACATTATATTCATTTTTTAGCAGAGATCCTTGAAAATAAAATGGAGATTGTTGCAATATTTTATGTCACACTGTATTTGCGCAGCTGTCTTTTAAAAGCAAATTTTTAGGAAAAAATATACTTCAATGAATTAAAAAAAAAAAGAACTAAACAGTAAAGTTAGCCCAATTTTGTTGTATAATGTGAAAGATGATGTTACGCCGAGAATCGTGATCTTTATTCTAAGCAAAAAAATTGCGATTCTCATTTTATCCAGAATCGTGCAACTTGAATATACAGTATCTCACAAAAGTGAGTACACCCCTCACATTTTTATAAATATTTTATTAAATCTTTTCATGTGACAACACTGAAGAAATGACACTTTGCTACAATGTAAAGTAGTGAGTGTACAGCTTGTATAACAGTGTATATTTGCTGCCCCCTCAAAATAACTCAACACACAGCCATTAATGTCTAAACCGCTGGCAACAAAAGTGAGTACACCCCTAAGTGAAAATGTCCAAATTGGGCCCAATTAGTCATTTTCCCTCCCTGGTGTCATGTGACTCGTTAGTGTTACAAGCTCTCAGGTGTGAATGGGGAGCAGGTGTGTTCAATTTGGTGTTATCACTCTCACTCTCCCATGCTGGTCACTGGAAGTTCAACATGACCCCTCATGGCAAAGAACTCTCTGAGGATCTGAAAAAAAGAATTGTTGCTCTACATAAAGATGGCCTAGGCTATAAGAAGATTGCCAAGACCCTGAAACTAAGTTGCAGCATGGTGGCCAAGACCATACAGTGGTTTAACAGGACAGGTTCTACTCAGAACAGGCCTCACCATGGTCGACCAAAGAAGTTGAGTGCATGTGCTCAGCATCATATCCAGAGGTTGTCTTTGGGAAATAGACATACGAGTGCTGCCAGCATTGCTGCAGAGGTTGGAGGGGTGAGGGTCAGCCTGTCAGTGCTCAGACCATACGCCGGACCCCGCATCAAATTGGTCTGCATGGCTGTCATCATCTAAAGATGATGCACAAGAAAGCCTGCAAACAGTTTGCTGAAGACAAGCAGACTCAGGACATGGATTACTGGAACCATGTCGTGTGGTCTGATGAGACCAAGATAAACTTATTTGGTTCAGATGGTGTCAAGCGTGTGTGGCAGCAACCAGGTGAGGAGTACAAAGACAAGTGTGTCTTGCCTACAGTCAAGCATGGTGGTAGGAGTTTTATGGTCTGGGGCTGCATGAGTGCTGCCGGCAATGGGGAGCTACAGTTCATTGAGGGAACCATGAATGCCAACATGTACTGTGACATACTGAAGCCGAGCACGATATCCTCCCTTCGGAGACTGGGCCGCAGGGCAGTATTCCAACATAACGACCCCAAACACACCTCCAAGACAACCACTGCTTTGCTGAGGGTAAAGGTGATGAACTGGCCAAGCATGCCTCCAGACCTAAACCCTATTGAGCATCTGTGGGGCATCCTCAAACGGAAGGTGGAGGAGCGCAAGGTCTCTAACATCCACCAGCTCTGTGATGTCACCATGGAGGAGAGGAAGAGGAGTCCAGTGGTAACCTGTGAAGCTCTGGTGAACTCCATGCCCAAGAGGGTTAAGGCAGTGCTGGAAAATAATGGTAGCCACACAAAATATTGACACTTTGGGCTCAATGTGTACATTTTTACTTAGGGGTATACTCACTTTTGTTGCCAGTGGTTTAGACATTAATGGCTGTGTGTTGAGTTATTTTGAGGGGACAGCAAATTCACACTGTTTTACAAGCTGTACACTCACTACTTTACATTGTAGAAAAGTGTCATTTCTTCAGTGTTTGTCACATAAAAAGATATAATAAAATATTTACAAAATTATGAGGGGTGTACTCACTTCTGTGAGATACTGTGTATATATAGTCTTAACATTGCATGCGAAACAGCAAAAAAAACTTAATATTGTCCATAGGTGATGCTTTAAAAACCTTTTACAGCCCATAATTTTAGAGTTAACTGTAAATAACAGCTCTAGAGTTATTTCTTTTCACTGTTATGCGCAGTGAAAATCAATATGTGTTAGCAATTGTTGTTTACATTTGCATGTGCATCCTGAGGTATGATTGTTTACGAAAGTGTATGTGGGCAGGGTTAATTTTTATGCATTTTTTCAGGTTTGCTGTTTTTATTTTATATTATTTTAATTAACTAAATCAATTAAAAAACGTTGTTAAATGCGTTTGTATAAATACCTGTATTTCTTTATAATAAACTTTCTGTTCCCTGCTGAGCACACTCCCATTTTCCTTGTGGGCATGTGAAGCCCACTAGTAGCTTCTTCCTGGAGCTTCTTCCTGGATGAGGTGCTGCTGGCTACGCAGCCTGCACCTCCTGATCTCGTGCATGAGCATAAAGCACAGCGCATGTATTTTTCGTTCGGTTTGCCATAGCAACGGCGGCATCGGAAGAAGTTCCTGCCCCATTGTTATGCCAACGTGTCGCTCAATTCTAAAACCCGGAAGCAAGACAGCCTAGCCTTTTTAAAGATGGTGCTTATTGCCAGCTTGCATCGCGTAATTTCCTGTTAGGAAATAACACGATGCTTCCAGCCGGTGATGCCCATTGACCCCTGGGATTGATGACAGGCATCACCGAGGAGCTATCGCGCAGCCGGAAATGATGTACCTCGCCGCGGCGACATACGTCACAAGATAAAAAAAAGCACAATACATTAATTGCCTGATTATTCTGTTATCTTTCCCCAAGAAAATGTCCAGTGGGGTATACAAATGTTCCCCATTTGAGAGCCAGTAGCCGACATTTTGCACAACTTCTGGCTCTCGATTCTGGCTGTCATTGACCATTCTGGTCTTCAGTGACAATTGGAAACCCATAAGAGTGATTCCTAATCATGTAATCACTATGTCCATTATTAACAAAATAAGCCTTCAGGTGAACACTGCCACCCTCATTGAGATCTGTAGAGCCATTTATTTAAGAATTTTGTCAGATACAATGACATTAGTAAAAATAATACATTAAAGTGTTACTAAACCCACAACAGTAAAATCAGTCTGTATATGCAGTAACGCAAGCTTGAATTACTCACTGTGGAATCTAAAGGGTTAATCCTCTGCATTGTGTAGAGACTGTTTGATCCTGTCTTCTCTGATCCTCCCCTTCTTTTACTCCCCCAATCCATCTGCTGATAGCACATAGCCTTGGAGGCACTCTACACATGCTCAGTTTGGTGTGTAGTGCTAGAGAGTGTTTTTCGCTTTTTTTTTTATTTTGGGGTTTTGTTTTGTTGGTCACAAATTGTTTAATACAGCTTACTGCTACCTTTTTATTGCATTTTAAGATCATGTAGTAATGTAATGATGAGTTATATCTGTGATGTTTATAGCACTGATGATATGTTTGTGCCTGTGTATTTGCAGAGGAAGGTCTGAGACTTTTTGTGGGTCCTGGAGGGAGCACTGCCCTTGGAAGTCATCATCTGCCACATAGGTGTGTAGAACTGATTCTTTACAGCATAACAGTAGCTTTATGTGTATATAGCATATTTATTACATGTATTACAATGATCACATGCTTCCTCACGGTTGCAAGCCTGGACATCATGTTCCAAAGAAGAAGCTATAAGCATTATTTTTACAATTTATTTTATATACTGTGTCTCTCTCTCTACTACAGCTATCCTGTGATCGTGCCATGATTGACTGTAAGTGACGGTTCACACTGATGCGAGTTCATAACGAATGTGATGCGTCAAAAACATTCTAAATTCGCATGTCATCCATAAAGTCATTGTTTTCAATGACCGTCGTTCACATACATGTGTTGCGATTCCCCTACTAATGCGATGCGGTAAAAAAAGGGTCTTGTGCGAGTTTACAGCGTTGCGAATTTAGTCTCCATAGACATCAATGTAAAGCGTTCTGGAATCGCATTGTTGGTTCAGATATGTGCGAATTCCACCACACTACTCTCCACAAAAACCAGGAAGTACACAGGAAGTTAACACCTTTTTTTTTTTTTTTTTACATTATGATTCCATTGGCTAGAACATCAATCGCAGCTATGACCAACTCCTGAAATTAGCGGTAAAATCACACCTCACACAGGACAAAAAAACGGAACAAATTCACAGCACAGCAGTGTGAACCAGCACTAAATCTCCTAATGCAGTTCTTGCATCAAAGGAGCTTCAGAAATCTCTGCCCATGGGCTTGTTATAATGTAAAGATTCCTACTGGAGTCTTCCTATACAAATTACCAAATGTTGTGTTGCTTTCTTTTTCTTACATTAGGGTCGGCGCTGGAGCTTATGAACAGGTTGTAATCAAACGCTGAGAGGTCTGCAAAGCTTGACTGGTTCTGTGCAGATTATTCCTATGATCCCAGCCCAGACGGTTCAGTACTGAAAGGACTTCTTGTGGAACATTTTGTTACTTGGATGTTAAATGAAGAATATTGCTGTCCTCCAGAAGTTTGTGGATTTGTCTTTTTTTTTTTTTTTTTTTTAATCATCTATTACTATAGACGTTACAGTTGTCCAGTGTATGAGGTCAAAACAACACAGGTCAGCGCAAGTAACTTTGTGCAACACGGCTTTCAGTGTCTGTCAAAAAAATCACCCGTGATATCAGCTTGTTTCTTATTCCACCTGTCTCACTGTAATGTTGTGTGAACAATTTACTGCCTTTGTGTGCTAATTTAAAATGAATATCTTCTATAAGAGCTTTTCTACAAGAGCTTTAATGGCACAGCTTTGTTCAGCAGATGTAAACTCGTAAGCATTGTTTAGCTGTATGTTGGGTTTTGGCTACACACGTTGTGGGGTCTCTTGAAGCAGGAGCATTTTTGTTACAATACAATTTTAGTTTGAGTCATTGCAGCCTTGACCACTATCCTTAACCCTAATACTACAGGATCATAGGAAGCTCTGACAATCACTTCATATGTCTAGTGTGGCTGAGGTAGGTAGGGCTAAAATAAGCAGTACAATAGGCTGGTATATACTGCTTAAAGTATCCAAAATGCTTATAATACACAGAACTAGGTTAGCGTACAAACACCTTTTATGCCTTCATGTGAATATTATAGGAATTTTTTTTTTCTTTTAATGATGAAAAAAATCACAGTTGCCTGAGTTTTACTAAATGCAAAATGCTCATAAAATGATCGAAAATTAGACCTTCTGTAATTTTTTTTTTTTTTCAAAGAAGTGGTTGCTTTCATATTTGGAAAGAGAATAGGCTCTATTTTCCTACATAGATATTTTTACCTACCTTCCTTTTTGGTTCTAAAAATATATTTCCCAGTATAGCTTACTCAGAGAAAGCATTCCGGATTGAGTTGTGAAATGTGCAGCTTTATTATTTTATGGCAATAAACATAGATGGAAACAAAATGAGTATGGAGCTCAAAACATGGAGTAACTATAAAGCATAAACCCAGTAAACCATGGCATCCAGACACCAGATTTGCTCCAGTGTAATGTAGTTACATAAGTAAAAAGCTGTTCTGTGATTGGTTGCTGTGGACTGCCCCCCTAAAGGTTTTTGCACATGTTACTAAATAAAGCCTTAAGTGTTTTATAATGCACTGATTGATGCATACGTTACATTGTTGGCATAGAGTGACTAACCCTGTGTGCTTCCTGGTTTTGGTTTGGTAAAAATGTCACTGCAATAATTTGAATTAACAATGATTGCAATATACTTGTAGCCATACTATACTCCAGCTGCTACTGATTACAATCTTGTATAAAGTTGAATTCCGTATTGGTTGAAGTGCTTGTAGCAGCTTGGATTTCTGAGCTCATTCCTATGGCAATACATGGCTTTCTTTGTGCATCTTATTTTTACCGAGAGCCTTCAATTTGAATTCTAAGAGGTAATCAACTGGAACTGATTATAATCTGTATGTGGGACCCATCAGTAAACATAAAAAGTAATAACTTTTCTATTAGCCATATGTTTTTAAAGCATAAACATAGCAACTAAGTCATTCTTCTGGTAGAGGTAAAAAAAAAGCCAGCAGATGTCTAACTGGTTGCGAAGGACAGCCTAATTTTATTTCTTTCCCCAGTTTTAATATGTAGGACTCTGAAGCATTTGAAGATTTATTTATCTTGAACAGTTATTTCACCTTTCAGAAAAAATGAAAAGGTGAACTAACACAGCACACCCTCCCCACCCCTCGTTCCTCACAGTGCTTAGCTCTGTAGGTGTAAGCTAGTGTAGCGGTACAGGAATTTGAAATTCCTGCTCATCTTCCTCTTCTTACTGCAACACTGCTGAAAGAGATCAGAGCGATGGTCTGTGGCGGTGCTGACCAATCAGAATTGCTCAGATGCATCCCAGAAGTGCTTTGGGAATTTGAAATCCCCGAATTGCTGCACTGGCTGTGTGGGCACTGACCGCTGAGTACCCACAGAGGTTAGTACGGTGGGGATGGGTACAAGGGCACAGGGCTTGTATTCATTACCCTTGGGTTGTATGAACACTTGCAAAAACATTTCATCAATACACCATCTATAGAACAGGCCTAACAACGATATCCCTGTGCAGATATGCTAGATCCTTTAAGAAGACAAAAATCAATGTGCAAAGTGCGCCCTCTCTTGGTCAAAAATCAGAAATGACCTGTCATTCAATATGGAGGCTGGTAACTGTGGATGCCTGCACTTCATTGCTCTTTGCAATGTGATGTTACATGAACCCATAGATGTGTTACCAATCTGCCTAGCTCTAGCTTCTGTTTTTTGATCTATTGAGCACTTACAGTAAAAATGTCACTGTTCTTGTTCATTAAGTTGTGCCAGTAACAATAACTGAAAGGACTAAGTACAGGTCTTCCAGCATAGAAGAATGAGTATTCTCTTACACTACATTTTAGAGGCTTATTCAGTAAAGCAAATAGTGCAGACTGCAGTAAACCACAGCAACTGACCTAAATTATTATTTTTTTCTCTTGTGAATCTGAGAAATAATTGGTTGCTGCACTATGCACATCATTGTTGCTTTTTGCACTACTATCCAGATAGCATAGCACTCTACATCTAGAGCACATTTACCCCTGCTGCCCGATCTATGCAGGCTTAGAATTAGTTGTCGGCCACACAGGACAACAGAGCCTATTCAGAAGTAGGGGACAGAGGTGCCAGGAGCTCTGTATCGGGGTCACAAAGCATTTTCACTTCACCTCCAAACCCCAGTCTAGAGAGCTGTGCTTCCTGGACATATCTTTTTATTAATACTGATGAAGTGCATTTTTCCTGACAGCATTGCATGCTTTGTTTTTAACTGTTCAGTAACATTCTGTATATTTAACTTGCTGATGTTTACAATCTAAGTCTTTAGCAACATGTTTTTTAGGATACTTTTGAAGTAGATATTTAGCATAGTGTGGGTTGAAGACTATTAAACCGTTTATTTCTTATTGCATTTACTATGTGCTTATTGAATATAATCTACTTGTATCAAAACAGTGACACATTCATGACTTCATACAGGGATGTGACTTATTTTGAAATAGAAAATTAACATTTAATTTATGGTGCAATTTTGTCTTCAGTTTGTAAAGTGATATTTTTATACAGTTTCTGATTTTATTGTATTATGTTTATTTTCTGAGCCTTTGGAAAACATAAGCGAAATAAGCATGTCATAAGTCTAGGCTGGTATAGACCATTCTGCAGTAGCCATAGAAGAAAAATGCTCTTATATTGTTTTTATACAAATCTGTTACTAGAAAACTATTTTTTATTATTATTGATGCCCATCCATTGAATTATAAGATTTGTTGTTAAGCTTCCATAGTCCACAAAGTCAACCATTTGCTTTAGCTTTGAACAGTTCCAGTGTGGGACTTGGGTACTCAGTGGAGATGGGTCCTAGTGCACCGCATAGTACTTCTGTAATTGTGTATTCAGGCTGCCTTCTTAACTACTTCAGCCCTGGAAGGATTTGCCCCCTTAATGACCAGACAATTTTTTGCAATACGGCACTGTGTCGCCTTAACTGACAATTGCGCGATCATGTGACGAACACAAAATTGGCGTCTTTTTTTTTTTTCCCCCACAAATAGAGCTTTCTTTTGGTGATATTTGCTCATCTCTGCGGTTTTTATTTGTTGTGCTATAAACAAAAAAAGTGTCAATTTTGAAAAAAAAAAAAAACAATAATTTTTTTACTTTTTGCTATAATAAGTATCCCAAAAAAACATTTCTTCCTCAGTTTAGGCCAATATGTGTTCTTCTACATGTTTTTGGTAAAAAAAAATTGCAATAAGCGTATATTGATTGGTTTGCGCAAAAGTTATCGCATCTACAAAATAGGGAATAGATTTATGGCATTTTTAGTATTATTTTTTTATTACTAGTAATGGTGGCGATCTGCGATTTTTAGCAGGACTGCAACATTGCGACGGACAAATCGGACACTTTTTTGGGACCACTGACATTTATACAGTAATCTGTGCTATAAAAATGCATAGATTACTGTGTAAATGTCACTGGCAGGGAAGGGGTTAACACTACGGGGCGATCAAGGGGTCAAGTGTGTTCCCTCCTGTATGTTCTAACTGTGAGGGGTTGGGACTGACTATAGGAGGAGCCAGATCGCTGTTCCTACTTAGTGGGAACACACGCTCTGTCTCTCCTCCCGTCAGAACAGGAATTTGTGTGTTTATCCCTGTTCTGGCTCTCGTGTCACGCGCATTGAGTCCCCCACCGTGCAATGGGCACGCACGCGCCAGCTATGGCTCTTAAAGAAGCCGCTGTATGGGTACGATGATTCGCGCAGCGGTGCCACTCTGCCACCGTATATCGGCGTGAGCCGGTCATCAAGTGGTTAAAGATACCACCCTTCAAAGATAGTAAATAGAAACATTTGCATGGTACAAGGCTAGAGAATGACTTTGGGAGTAAATCGGACCCTGTATCTGCGATGTTTATTGTTTTCTCTGTTATTTTATTATGTTCTCTGTTAAGCCAACCATAGACAGTTTGAAGCCCGGCCAAGTCAACAGGAACTGGCCAAGATCCAAACTATGTATGGCCATGCTGAATGTACCCAAGTCAATCGATCAACTTTGGTACAACCAGCCTGCCAGATTTAAAATGTGATTATTGCTAGCAGCTGTTATAGCCGCTAGCAATAATCACTGTGTTCTCCCGGTGGGGACAGCTTCCCTGCCCCCCACCCCTCCTGTCGGGAGAAAAAAATGGCTCTGTCAATGCTGTCTTTGCTGATGGGGGAATTGAGTTGGTTGCCTTATGCAGTCCTTAGACAGAGCTAATTTCTTTCCTGCAAATGAAAAAAATTTGCTTGATTCCCCCATCAACAACACAGTCAGTGTTGGCAGGGGAATCTCTCCCTCCCTCCCAGCCATTGTGTTCTCCTGGTGGGGAAATCCACCCACAGGAGAAGACAGTGATTATTGCTAGTGGCTATGCCAGCCACTAGCAATAATTGCATGTAAAATCCAGCAGGCTGCTTGTACCCAAGTTGATTGATCAACTAGATACATTCAGCCTGCCCATACATAGTTTGAATATGGGTCGGTTCCTTCAAGCCATCTATGGTCGGCATTGGACTGCATGACTGTGGTTTTATCTCAGTCAGAAAACACTAGTCTGAAGTTAGTTGAATTTACGAAGCCCCTTTGGGGCAGGTACACCTATTGTGTAGGTTGCCTTGCCCTATCCCTCCTGTTAGTCTTTTACTCATCTGCCCCAATCCAGCAAGATCTCAACCGCAAAGCTGATTGTGATCATCTTTTGAGCCAGGCCTGAAGTATGCTGTGCATTTTTCCTTATAGCGAGTGGACATCACATGTGCAGACTTTTCCAAACGACTTTGCATCTTCATGGGCGATATCATGGTGGGTAACAGGTTATTATAAGACTGGCCAGGCTACCTGCATTATAAGTGTAACTTTGCCAAATGATCAGCAATCCTGAAGTAATTAAAGCACCCATCATCTCTAGTGTGTGAGTACTGACAATAAATCATTATGGCAATGCCAGCTGTAGCTGTAACAAGGTGTTTAAAGTTACAGCAGGTACTTTAAGATCCATATCCAGCAGTCACCTACTGGACGGTTTTAAGGAAGCCCCTTAAAACCCGTGTTTGTGGATTGTAATGCTATTCAGAATAGTGTTTACATGCTTAGATCACACAATGCCCTTGTGGAAATGATGCCTTGGAAAGCAGCCTTCTCTTCTCGGGTCCCTCTTGGGCGTTCCTGGCCCCTCCCTCCTGTTGAGTGCCAGGGGATCCCAGGCATCGGAGACATTCCTATAACATCGCTGGATCTAGAGGGGGCTCATGTAAGTATGAGGGGGCTGCTGCACACAGAGCGCTTTTTATCTTAACCACTTAAGGACCGGGCCTATTTTTCAGACTCAGTTTTTACAAGTTAAAATTTTATTTTGCTAGAAAATTACTTAGAACCCTCAGATGTTATATATACTTTTTTTCTAACACCCTAGAGAATACTTGCAATATTTTCTCTCACACCATATTTGCACAGCGGTCTTATAAGCGCACGTTTTTATTTTTTTTTTAAAATACACCCTTTTGAATTAAAATATGAGACAACAGTAAAGTTATCCCAATTTTTTTTACATTGTGAAAGATGATGTTACGCCGAGTAAATTGATACCCAACATGTCACGCTTCAAAATTGCGCCCGCTCGTGGAATGGCGACAAATTTTTACCCTTAAAAATGTCCTTAGGCGATGTTTAAAAATTTCTACAGGTTACCAGTTTTGAGTTACAAAGGAGGTCTAGTGGTAGAATTATTGTTCTCGCTCTAACGATTGCGGTGATACTTCACATGTGTGGTTTGAACACCGGTTTCATGTGCGGGCGCTACTCGTGCATGTGTTCGCTTCTGCACGCGAGCTCGTTGGTACAGGGGGTTTTTCAATTTTTTTTTTATTTTTATTATTTATTTTACTTTTTATTTTGGCACTGTCCTTTTAAAAAAATAAACAATTGGTTCACTTTTATTCCTATTACAAGGAATGTAAACATCCCTTGTAATAGAAGAAAAGCAACAGTATTTAGCGAGTACAGCGTTTTGCGTGAAGTGGTTAATGCATAGAATGCATTAAGATAAAAAACCTTCTGACTTTACAATCACTTTAAATCATTTTCCTATGATCGTTAAGTTGTGGTTTGGTTGGGACAGATTTTAGTCTTCTCTGAGAATTAGGGACCCCTTTCAGGTAATCATCTATAAAATCCTTCAAGAACATGACAACATGTTAATTGTATCTTTAGACAATCTTATACTGTACTGTCATTGAAAGGGTTACAGTAACTCCTCTGTTACATTATAATGATTACAACTATCTTTGCCTCTGCTGTTTATGTGCAATATTTAGTCCTTTCAGGTATGCCTGTCAACCTAGAGTCTTTAACAGGTGAAGTTTTTAAAGCCCAACTCCAGTAAAACTTTTTTTATGTATTTTTATAATGAGGGATTGGACCTCTGTCTGGTTTTTATAATCATGTGGATGCCCACTGGGGGAGATTTCCCTCTCATTTTCCTGTCCTAGGGACCTCTGTGTGATGATCCAGACTAGTAAAAAAAAAAAAAAGGGGTGGGGGAACCGGAGCACCAATGCATGTCTTATTCTATCCATAAATGAAAAAAGTTGTTTCTGGAGTCCTGAGTGACATGACTTGTCATTGATTATCATATGCATTTGGAAATAGCTTTGATGCTAAAGGAAGTATATGCTTTGTATCAAAAAACAAACTAATTGTACTTCTCAGAACTGTTGTATATAATAATAAACCTAGTTTAGTGCATGTGTCTTGTTAGCTTAAGTTGTACATTGTAAACTTTTCTAAAGCCCCGTACACATGGGCTGAATATTGTCCGAAAACGGCCGGTACAGTAGATACCAACTGACATTCGGCCCGTGTGTATAGGTCCTTGTTTGACATGCTGGAAAACCAGAAGTCGTTCGACATCTGATCAGCGCGCTTAGCCAATGGCTGTGAGCACTGACTGATGTGTGCTCAGATTCACAATACAGTAAAACCTTGATTTAAGAGTGTTTTGGAAAACCAGCAATTTTTTTTTTATAAACTTTGACTTGATAAACGAGTGATGTCTTGATATACAAGTAGCGTCATATCACAACTGCGTATAAAAGAGAAGAGAGACGCGTCTAAGTATAGCAATATGGTTACATTTAATGAAGGTACAACATTTAGCAACTCACATGGTTGATGATTAAAAGAGGCACATCTAAGTATGCAGACATCTGGGGTAATGCTGTCCATATAGACCATCCTCCGCACCGCCATCTATGTCATCCTTTCCACGCTGCGTTCCACGGGCGCTTCAAGCCTCGCTTTCAGATCGCTGTACTACAGGGTAGTCATCACGATTGCAGACTGACATCGGTGAGAGACGGCGATGTGGAAGATGGTCTATGTGGACAGCTTTACCTCGGATGTCTGCATACTTAGATGTGCCTTTTTTAATTATCAACCATGTGAGTTGCTGAATGTTGTACCTTCATTAAATGTAACCATATTGCTACACTTAGGCCCCTTTCACACTGGGGCAGTTTGCAGGCGTTATTGCCCTAAAAATACCACCTGCAAACCGCCCCCTAAACAGCCTCCGCTGTTTGTTCAGTGTGAAAGCCCGAGGGCTTTCACACTGAAGCGGTGCGCTGGCAGGACGGTAAAAGTCCTGCGAGCCGCATCTTTGGAGCGGTGAAGTAGCAGTGTATTCACCGCTCCTTCACCACTCCTGCCCATTCAAATCAATGGGACAGCGTGGCAATACCGCGGCTATAGCCGCGCTGTACGAGTGGTTTTAACCCTTTTTCGGCCGCCAGCGGGGGGTTAAAACCGCACCGCTAGCGGCCGAATACCGCGGTAAAACAGCGCTAAAAATAGCGCTGTTTTACCACCGACGCCCCCTACCGCCCCAGTGTGAAAGGGGCCTTAGAGGCACCTCTCTTCTCTTTTATACACTGTAGCTTCTGCTGGATTTTTCTTCTAATCCCCTTGTGTGGCTTCCATTTATAGATGGACATTTTATGGTTACACAACCTATCGCATTGCTATAATCTTTTTATATGGACTATAAACTGAAAGACTTATGAATAAATGGTTTTGGAACGAATCATCTAAGTTTCCATTATTTCTTATGGGGAAATTCGCTTTGATATACGAGTGCTTTGGATTACAAGCATGTTTCTGGAACAAATTCTGCTTGCAATTCAAGGTCTTACTGTACTTTATTAATCCCACTCAGAATCAACTAGCACAGCAGGGAGATTGATGTACTAACATTGAATAGTTAGTGCAGAGACCTCCTTGTGAGCAGTTTACCATGTGTACCAGGCTTTACTGTCCTAAAAAAGCCTTGCTGTGTGTTAAGTCATAAAGCATCATCTTATCAAGAGCTAGAGACTTGCTTGTAGGGTTTTGAAAGAGCCTCCTCCATAATCAAGTGTTTACCCATTCATTTAGTGGAAATGTGCTCCAAACTATTTAGTTATCATAGAATGGCCAATGATCTCTGCCAGGTTTTTATTACTTTCTGTATCCCATTTTAAGAGATTTCTTCTCAGTTCTTCTGGTGATCAGAGGCACAAGAAGGGTTGGAAACTTGATCCAATTGTGACAAAGACAGCAAAAGAATAAAAAGAAAAATTAGTATTTGCTGGAAATGAGCTTTAAGGTGACCCTGTTGCTACATCAAACAAAATGACACTAGAGCCAGTCTATAAAAGAAGAATACCTGCCTGTCTGTGACCCCCATCTTTGATCTCTTGCAGAGAAACAGCTGCCACTGGGATCCAGCAATTCTGAGTGTGCCAGATGCCTTGTCCTTCCCTTTACATTGTAGTTTCATTCAGCACGGTATTACCGTCTCTCCTATAGTGGCTTGGCAGTGGCACCAGAGTGGGCAGAGATGAACCAGGCGCATTGGACCGACCTGGAAGTGTTGGATACCAGCAGCAGCTAAAGATTTGCAAGACAACAAAGATGAGTTACTGTCTGCCAGAAAAGCAAATATTCTTTTTTTTCCTTTCACAGTCTGGCTTATTTATTTATTTTTTATGAAGTAGAGTTAACCGCTTAAGCCCCAGAAAGATTTGCCCCTTAATGACCAGGCCATTTTTTTCAATACGGCACTGCTTTACTTGAACTGACAATTGCACGGTCGTGCGACACTGTACCCAAATAAAATTGATGTCCTTTTTTCCCACAAATAGAGTTTTCTTTTGGTGCTATTTGATCACCTCTGTATTTTTTTATCTTATGCGCTATAAACAAGCAAAGGCTGACAATTTTGAAAGAAAAACAATATTTTTTACTTTTTGCTATAAAACATATCCAATAATAAAATGTAAAAAAACTAATTTATTCTTCAGTTTATACATTTACATACATATACATTCTGCTTTATATTTTTGTTAAAAAAATTGCAATAAGCGTATATTGATTGGTTTGCGCAAAAGTTATAGCGTCTACAAAATAGGGGATATATTTATGGCATTTTTAATAATAATTTTTTTTTTTACTAGTAATGGCGGTGATCAGTGCTTTTTAGCGAGACTGCAACATTGCGGTGGACAAATCTGACACTTTTGACACTTTTTGGGGACCAGTGATATTATTACAGTGATCAGTGCTAAAAATATGCACTGATCTATGTATAACACTGGCAGGGCTGGGGTTGACACTAGGGGGCGATCAAGGGGTTAAGTGTATCCTAGGCTATGCTTTCTAACTGTGGGGGGAGTGTACTGACTGGGAGTACAGTGAAATCGCTGTTCCTGATCACTAGGAACAGACAATCTCTCTGTACTTCCCTGTCAGAACAGGGATCTGCTTTGTTTACACAGGCAGATCCCTGTTCTGCCTCTCTGAGGAGCGATCACGGGTGGCTGGCGGGTAACGCGGCCGCCGGACCTGCGCATCAGCATGCAGGCAGTGTCTCGTGCACGAGAAGACTTACAGGTACGCCACCTCGCGCAATAGGGCCGCCTTGCCGCAGTATATATGTGGTTGGCGGTCCTTAAATGGTTAAGTAACCTGGAATCTTAGCTAATAGGATTTTGTTTAATTAATTAAAGTAGAACTATGGGCAAAACTTTTTTTTTCATTTATGATAGGGTAAAGGAAGGGTTATAACAATTTTTTTCACCATCTGTGTCCCATTGGGGAGATTTCCCTTGGCTTCCTAGCCCATAGTCAAACAGGAAATGAGAGAGGAAATCCCTGCAAATTAAGGGAATTCCTTGGGGACCCCCAGGTCACCAGAACTAGTGTCCTCATGGGAAGATATCCCCTCTATTACATTTCTGGGGACAACCCTAAATTTGGGATTTTCTTTTACTTTCACTTTCAACAAAAAAAAAAGTTTTGACTTCAGTTATACCTTTTTAAGGCAAAGCAATGAAAAATGATTTGATTGCTCTATTGTAATGTACAGATTGTAACGTTAAAGGAATCTGTAAGTATGACTTGCAACCAATATAATAAACCTGTTCATTTTGCAAATATTCAGTCTCTGGACTCAGAGCAATGCTGTCGTATGAAGAGACCCATTGCTGGCAATGGGTTTTGCATTTAGTGAGCTTTAGGTTTATTTGTCTGTGTCTCAGGAGGTTGAGGTGTCGATTTAGTCTTTTCGGCGACTCATGCAGACAGCAGGGGGATCAGAGAGGAAGCATGCTCAGTGCTTTGAATTCAGGCATACTACAGAGGGATGCGCTTTGTTCATTTTCAATGTCTGAGGTTTACAACCGTTTTAAATGTGAACAACCATTGGTTAGTATAGGGTACAAATCTAGCCACAGCTTTACACATGCAGCTAATTTCTCTCCAGGCAAGAATCACTGATTCTTGCTAGCAGCCACCCATGTGTATGAAGCCCAAAATATCCAACAGAGAGAAAAATCCCTTTTGTGGGGGGCTGCAGGAAGTGGGTGGACCTGAGGACTTACAACATTTTGATTTATCAGTCTTTTAGATGTATGGCAGTATATTTCACTAAACATACTACTGTGCAAATGTTTTAGGCAGGTGTTTAAAAATAATGTAAGATTAAGAATGTTTTCAGAAATGGAAGTGTTAAGAATGTATTTTTCCAAACATCTTGAAGAACCAACCACATAGGTTGGACTTGATGGACTTGTGTCTTTTTTCAACCTCACGTACTATGTAACTATATGTATGTAAGATCTTCTGTGGATGTAGGCTGCCTCCTTCTGTCTTATCATGTAATCCCAGACAGATGCGATAATGAGATCAGGGCCCTGTGGGGGCCAACCCATCACTCCAGGACTCCTTGTTCTTTTTTTACACTGATATAAACTGACTGGGATCATTGTCTTGCTGCAGAATACATTTTTGGCCCAATCATGCACCCCCCTGATGGTATGGCATGATTTATAAGTATCTGCCTGTATTTCTCAGCAATGATGACACCATTGATCCTAACCAAATTTTCAACTCAATTTGCAGAAATGCAGCCCCAAATTTGTAAGGAACCTCCATCATGCTTGCCTGCTGTTGCCTGCAGACACTCATTATTGTACCACTCTCTAGCTCTTTGGCAAACAAACTGCCTCCTGCTACAGCCAAATATATTTTAAATTTTGACTCCTTTGTTCAGAGCACCTGCTGCCATTTTTGTGTACTCTGGTTCCTATTTTTCGTGCATAGTTGAGTTGCTTAGCCTTGTTTCCACGTCAGAGGTATGGCTTTATGGCTGCAGATCTTCAGTCTTGCCATGGGGTATGACCTCTAAAATGAAACAAGTCTTCCACAACCTCACCTTAGTAGCAGAGTTTGGCTGTTCCTCACCCAGTTTTAAGCTCCACAGCTGTTTCTGTTTCAGTTAAAGGAGAAGTACAGCCAAAGCCAGAACCTGTTTTCAGCAGAGAGCGGGCTGAAGTCCACTCTCTGCTTACGTCACAAAAGTCAGTCCAGGCACCGCGTCATCATGACAATGGAAGTCAGGATCCGCCAGGTACCTGGACTGACACCTGGCTCAGACACTCTGAGAGCCTGAGCCGGACGCTCCCCTCCCCTCCACAGCTCAGTGCTACAATAAGAGAGGAGGAGGCGGCAGAGCGGAGAGCTGCTGATCGACAGTCAGCAGCTCTCCTCTCGGGGAGCTGTCAGAACCGAGCGATCGGCAGTGTTTGATCGCTCGATTCTCAGTGCAGAGGCGCCGGAGGACAGATGCAGCATCGGTCTGATGCTGCATCCACCTAGGTAAGTATAAAACTGAAGAAAAAAAAAACATACTTCTCTTTTAATGACAGTGTTTTTTTAACTCCTATATGAAATTGATGATTGTTAGCAGCTGCTTGATATACTGTAATTGGTTAATCATACACCTGATTTTGTAATGCTGGTTTGAAGCCAAAGGGTAGTCACACCAAATATCGATTTCGATTTTTTTTCTATTCGCTCACATTGCATTTTGTAAATTGATAAAAAATAAACAAAATAAATATTTTTGAAAGCATTCTTACTTTACAGCATGTCTTCACACCTGCCTAAAACTTTTGTTCAGTACTATATTTAAAATATATATATATAAATATATAATATGAATATTTTTTTAACATATGCACCACAATGCAAGTGGACTTTAAGCTTTAATTTTAAAATTCTTTTGATGTAAGGGTTATTCATTTGAAAATAGAAACGAGCATCATTTTCACTAAAGAAATATATTGTTTAACAGAAATTCAGGAAGTGCTTTATAAATTTCAGATATAAAAATATTCTTCAGTATGAAGCATTTACATGTCAGTTTTAAGGTTTTGTTATTTACTTGTACATGTGAGCTCTATCTTGTGAATACAAATAAAGTCTTATCTACACTGCTGTAAGTCTTGTCAGTATCTAGTTATTTCAGTGTATTCCATATATTTATTCTGTTTTTCTCCTTTACCATAAATGTTTTTGTACACATTGCTAAATAATCACTAAATTATATAACATACTTCATAAGGAAAATGATTATTTGAAAAATGATGCTACTCCCAGTAAAAAAAAAAAAAAAAAAAAAAAAAAGAAAAAAGTTATTTTGAGCTTGAGGTGCACAGGAAGTATTTAAACCTTTAAGCTATACTGCTGCCTATTGGACACTGGGGGAAAAAATGTAGGCCAACCCAGGATAATCCCTCCTACTACCAGCATGCCTCAGGTTCATAGCAACACAGCAAACAAATGCTAACAGGCCCAAGCAACAGGGAACGTGTGACTAAGTGCAGCTCAAGTGGCCAACTGCAGGACCCTAGGCACAAATCTGGCTTTAGATGGAGATGAACCATCTGGTAAAATTTAGGTAGCAGCCAAAGCCCAAGAAGCATTAAAATCTAGTGGAGTGCATCATAGGAGATGATGGGGAATTCTCACATAATTACATAGTCTGGTTGAAAAAAAAAAAGTCCATTTAGTTCTACCCACAGAGGAAAAAACAAAACAAATCAAAAACCTCCTTATACACAATTCTATACCCACAGTTGATCCAGAGGAAGGCAAAAAAAAGCATGATCCAATTGCTCCATGCAGGGGAATTAATTCCTTCCTGATCCTCCAAGAGGCAATCTAATATTCCCTGGATCAACCTTGCTTATAAATATCATCCAGTCATATTTTATGCATTTATGAAAGAATCCAGGCCTTTCTTAAAACAATCTACTGAGCTGGTCAAAACCATTCTGTTTCACGTTTCATGTTTCGGGATTTTGTTCCACGTTTTATAGCTCTTAGTGTGAAGAAACATTTCCATATTTGGAGGTCAAATCTCTTTTCCTTCAGACATAAAAGTACCCCCTCTGTGATTACCTTAAAAGTGAATAACTACCTATATGGACCACTAATGTATTATACATGTTGATCATATACCCTCTTAATCTCCTCTTCTCAAGAAAGAATACTGTACATTTACCTCCATAAATATACACTTCCACCATGTAACGGGAGTTCATTAATCACTATATAGACTTGCAAAAGCCCAAACCACATTTGGAAATTTCCTTTTCGTGAACAGGGGCCAGACAGTGGGAGAGCAGAATAATATCCTGGTTGAGGTGAAAGGCAGAAACTAGCTGGGGCAAGTGGAAAGTCCTAGACCTCAACATCACCTTGCCCCTGTGCAAAACCAGAAAGGGTTCCTTACAAGGCCACCATAAGTTCCAGCACTTGCCTTGGTGATTGCTACAAGGAAAACTACCTTAGCGATATGAGTAAAGAGTGATGTCCCTAACGGGTTTTAATTTGCAGTTTCTGAAGCGCAGAGAACCAGATTCAGAACCTGTGGAGAGCTACTTGAGAAACCCTCTGTACACAGTTTTATTCAAAGACTGAAAAACCAAGGAATAATAAAAACAAAATAGAAATGCAAAAACCCAACTAGACCCAGCTGCAGGAAGAAGAGGATTTTTCCCACAGAGAAACTCCTGGGGTGGAAACAATGAGACTCGCATGAAACTAAGTATGCCTTCCATGTCCAATGCTGAAATTTGCGCAAAGTCAACCTCCTAACTTTTGGCATCATAAAAATCGCAGACTCAGATGCCTCAGAACCTGACTTTATACAGTCATGCCATTAAAGCCAAAGACCATGAAGTAGCATGGCAGCTTGGTCCTTGGAACAGAAGATCCTGTCTATCTGGCAGAGCCCAAGGGGTGTTTGAAAAAAGTCTTACCATGTCAACCTACCACATCCGCTTAGGGGAGTCCAGAGCAGTGAGGATCACTGGAATGCCTTCCACATCTCAAGCTTTAGGGGAGGAAAAGTCATTGATCAGTGTGTACTGATTTCACAGAGCCATAATAGAGCTTCCGCTAAAGGATACCTGGAGAAAAACCTGCCAAGTTTGTTTAATCAGAATACCTTGTAAAACGTGTGCAAAAAACTGCACTTGTGCAAAACACAACGTATAAAAACAAATCTAAAATGCAGAGCAGCATCTCAACCGTGCGATAGCTGAAAGTGTGCTAAATCCTAAATACATTCCAGAGCTGCACTATATAAAAAGTGATAACAATGACTAAATATACAAATCTTCAAAAAAATATAAATATACAACGGGTAAAATAAGAATTTGACACGTCATCATTTTTCTAGGAAAGTATATTTCTAAAGGTGCTATTGACATGAAATTTTAACCACATGTTGGTAACAACCCATACAATCCAAACATACAAAGAAATCAAAACAAATGAGTTTAAATGAAGTTATGTGTAATAAAATAGAATGACACAGGAGAAAAGTATTGAACACGCTAACTTACATAGTCCTTTGTTGATAATGACAGCTTTTATTTATTTATTTTATTTCTTCCTTTTTATTATTGTTCATATTGCAAAAATTAAAAACATACAACATCATGAGTTAACATATAATATTGCATAGTGCAAGAACGTAGTTATTTTATATTCCCTCCCGACCTAAACCCACCCCCCTGCCACACAACACCCAATCATTATCTATACATGTCTTCTTGTCTATTGTCTATATAGCCAAAGAGAAAGAGAAAATCCTCTCCATA
Organism: Aquarana catesbeiana; assembly: GCF_042186555.1. Taxonomy (NCBI): domain Eukaryota; kingdom Metazoa; phylum Chordata; class Amphibia; order Anura; family Ranidae; genus Aquarana; species Aquarana catesbeiana. Next base: position 200,598,616 of record NC_133330.1, on the reverse strand, counting down.
GACAGATAAAGAATATAGGAAACAGAAGGAAGAAAAAAGGGGGAGACGGGGGCATGGTGGTGAGCGGGAGTCAATTTTCCTCAGCTCCCCCGTATCCCCTCATACGGGACACCCCATCTCCTCCAGCTAAGGTCTCCACATTCTCTTAAACTTTCTGAGGTTGTCAGCTTCAAGACACGTTCTGTATAGAAAAACTGATCGCATGCATTGCTCAGGTGTGATTTTGGCCCATTCTTCCACACAGTCTTCAAATCTTGAAGGTTCTGTGGGCCTCTTCTATGAACTCTGATCTTTAGTTATTTACATAGATCTTCTATTGGATTCAATTTATTTTCTTTGAAACCAGTTGAGAGTTTCTTTTGCTTTGTGTTTGGGATTGATGTCTTGCTGAAATGTCCACCCTTGCTTCATCTTCATCATCCTGGTAGATGGCAGCAAATTTTTATCAAGAATTGGTAAATTTTTCCATTCACCCTTCCTTCAATGACTTGACATTTGCCAGTACTGTATGCTGAAAAACAGCTCCACACCATGATGTTCCCACCTCCAAACTTCACTGTAGGTATGGTATTTTTGGGCTGATGTGCAGTGCCATTTGACCTCCAAACATGGTGTGTATTATGGCATCCAAAGAGTTCAATTTTGGTCTCATCTCCCAGTATTTCACTGGTATGTCTAAATGTTGTGCAGCAAACTTTTTTTTTTTAAATAATCTTTATTCATTTCTACATGATATACAAAATTACTAGATGCAAAAATTCTTAAATACACCCTATACATTACAAAACATATATATAATAAAAAAGACATTTCTGTCCAGTTCTCCTCTTTTAACCCTTACCCCCCACCTCTCTAAATCTAACTTTTACCCTCCCCCCTATCTTTTAGCAGTTATTTACTATCATCTCCTTCACATATAACTTTAGAACCATAAAACCACCTTCTTCATCTCCTTCTTACACACAACTTACATAGGGTACCCCAAATCCTCTAACCAAGGCTTCCAGATTTTTTTAAACTCCTTTAAATTTCTTCTCCTTGCATATACTACCTTTTCCTTCTACACTGTTTCAGTTACTGTTCTAATCCAGTCATCCTTCGAGGGAGGTTTCTCTGCCTGCCATCTCTGTGCTTTTAATTTTCTTGCCTGGAAGAGATACCTCAATTCTACTTTAGTTTTAACATTTCCTCTACCTAGGCTCTCCCCTACTCCCAAAATACACAGTTTCGGATCCATTTTAAGTCCCAAGGTGAAGATCTTATTTATGGTATCTAATATCTCTGACCAATAACGGAATAATTTTGGGCATTTCCAAATCATATGCATTAGGTCCCCAGTGTTCTGGCACCTAGGGCATTTGGCGTCCGCCCTCCGCCCTCCGCCCAAATTCAAACAGCCTTTTAGGAGTGTAGTATGTCCTATGTAGCAACATTAAATATGAGGCCTTCTGAGCAGGGGAGACCGAGACCTGATGTCCTCCCACCAGTATCTTTTTCCATTGTTCATCCGATATTATACCCAGGTCCCTTTCCCATTTACTTCTACACCTGAGATTTTCTGGTCCCTCTATACTACTTCTACATATATATGGATAAGTTTCCGCTATGAATCCACTAGATCCTCCAGAACTACCTATTCTTTGGAAAATGGGAGAGTAGCTCCACGTCGGTCCTTGTTCCCCAAACTGAGCTTTTAGGGCATGTCTAATTTGTAGATAGTTGTAATATGAGTGATTCGGGATGTCATATTCTTCCTTTAATGAGGAGAATGTTTTTAAAATACTACCATTATATAGTTGAGCCAGTCTGTCTATTCCCTTTATTTCCCATACCTTTATTTTCCCTATTGGTTTTAGCTCTTGTAAGTTCTTATTATTCCAAAGAGGGGCACACTTAATCATACCTCCCATTCCCTTCATAGCCTTAATAGTTTTCCAGACTTTCATTATTAATTTTACCGTAGGGGTTCTATGGATGAAGGAATTTGCCTCTAGTACTTCCATTAGTGTCTTATGGGGAGCTCCTACAGTCATTATTCCCCCATTATTGTCACCTTCAAGGTCAGTCCCAATCCCTAAATGCTGTAGCTGGGCAGCTAAGAAATAGCTCAGTGGATGCGGAACTGCCAAACCCCCCACTCGTGTTGATAGGTGTAAGGTTTGTAGGCTTATCCTAGGCTGCCCACCTTTCCAAATAAGATCCCTTAGCATTGTGTCTATTTTTTTAAACCATTCCCTATGTATCCACATTGGTGAATTATGCGACAAGTACAGTAGCTGTGGCAACCACAGCATTTTTGATCAAATTGCATCTCCCAGCAACTGATAATGGGAGACCCCTCCATATTTCGATCTTACTCTTGAATTTAGTTAGCAAGGGAACTAAGTTATTATTTATATAGTTATTTGGGTCTTTTGTTATATATATGCTAGATATTTTGTTATCTCTACTATTTCCATTTGGATATTATCTAAGGAGGTACTCTTCCTAATGGGATCTATTGGTAATAGCACTGATTTCTCCCAATTTATGGACAGACCAGAGAATCTTCCAAATCTCGAGAAAATATCTATCACCTGTCTAAGTGATCGCTCTGTATCCCCCAAAAATATGAGGACATCGTCCGCATATAATGCAATCCGCTCTTCTCTAGCCCTTCTCCGGAACCCTTCCATAATCCTATTTTGCCTTACTGCAATGGCTACCGGTTCCATTGCCAAAGCAAAAATCAGGGGTGACAAAGGGCACCCCTGCCTTGAGCCTCTTTCTAGTCGGAACCCATCAGAATAATCATTATTGACTCTAACTTTTGCACTGTGGTTGTTGTATAGTATTTTAACCCATCTAATAAAAGAGGGGCCAAAGCCGAATTCCTTCAGTACGCGCCAGATGTACTCCCATTCAAGGCTATCAAACGCTTTTACTACGTCTAGCATCATAATAGCCCTTGAACCCGCATTCTCTGCTGGAATTTGCAAATTCAAGAAGACTCTCCTAATATTCATACTAGTTGATCTGCGGGGAATGAATCCTGTTTGGTCTGGATGAACTAATTTATGGATTATTTTCTTTAGTCTAGCAGCGAGGATCTTTGCTAAAATCTTAGCATCTGAGCAGAGCAAGGAGATAGGTCTATAAGACTCGGGATCCAGTGGGTCTTTTCCCTCTTTATGCAAAACTATAATCGTAGCCTCAGTCATTGATATGGGTAGTTTGCCCTCATCCTTTGCCCAGTTAAACACTTTGAGGAGCTCCGGGAGTAATACTTTCCAATAATATTTATAGGTCTCGGCAGGGAGACCATCAAGTCCAGGGGATTTCTGATTGGCCATTTCCATTACTGCTATTTTAATTTCCTCCAATGTTATTGAGGCCTCCAGTTCCTCTTTATCAATCTCTGTAAGAGAAGGCATTTCAATGTTTCTAAAAAAGCAGTCCATTTCCCCTCCTCCCATGGCTCCACGAGATTTATACAGTTCTTCATAGTATTTCTTGAATGTATCGGTGATTTCATCTACCTGAGATGAGAACTCACCTCTCACAGTCCTAATAGCGGGGATCATGGAGGGGGAGGAACTAGACCTGACAATATGAGCCAGCATCTTCCCGACTTTTTCCCCTTCCCCATATACAATTTGCTTCTGAAACAGTCTCTTATTTTCAGACTTCATAGACAATACATCTTTGTAAATTTGTTGCTTATTCTCCCATATACTTTGTTTATCGGGGGATGGCTCTTTCACATACTCCCTTTCTGCTTCTAATAACTCCTTCCTGATCTTATCCTCCCAGTCCAATGATGATTTTTTAAATTTTTGACACTTGTTGAATAAGTAATCCCCTCAGATATGCCTTCAGTGCATCCCACATCACCCCCCTTGTTGTGGTATCCGTGTTAAGCACTATAAACTTGTTCAACTTAGCTGCTACCTCATTCTGATCTCCTATTATTTCAAACCACATTGGGTTCATCTTCCATGCCCTGTAAGATTTCTTATTTCTTATATTTATCGAGACTGTCAGCAGTGAATGGTCCGATACCCCACTGGGTTGATAAACTATATCTTTAATTGTTTGGGACGCTAATTCATTACCCAATATAAGGTCTATTCTTGAGAGTGTAGAATAGGAACTCGAGTAGCATGAAAATTGCAGTACCTCAGGGTTCCGTATTCTCCAGAGGTCAGAGAGCCCAGCTTCTTGAAGAAATTGGCCCATCCAATTTTCTTGTATCCCCTGTCCCTGTTTACCTGGAGGGAACCTATCTATTTTTTTATTTATGACAACATTAAAGTCCCCAACTACAATAATTGGCAACCCAGTTTTATCTACTATAAATTCCAATAGACAGTACAAGACGTCTAGTTTGAAGGGCGGGGGGATGAAAATATTTGCTAATACATATTCCTGGTTCTCTAATATACAATGTGGAAAATGTATCAGCCCTCTACGTCTATATTACACTGTCTGCAAGTGAACGCCACCTCTCTACCAATTAACACCGACACACCCCTGGAGTAAGAGGTGTGTACTGAGTGGAATTGGCGCTGGAATCTCTTATTCTTTTATTTCTTACTTGAGATTTAGCCCGGGTTCACACCATAATTCGCTGCGGACCGCACAGGAGCGCTGTGCATCCCTGTTCACCGTTTCAGGGACGAATCAGGGCCGATTCTATGCCTGAATTCGGCCCTGAAACGCAGCCAAAGACGCACAGCGTTTTTGTGCAGTGCGCACCGCAGCCGCCCCAGAGATATGTGAACCGGCTCCATAGGGAGCCAGTCACATTCTCCTGCTATGCGAATTAGATGTGCGGAAACGCACATCTAATTCGCATAGGTGTGAACCCGGGCTCAGTGTCTTTAGTCAGGTGTGTCTCCTGCAGACAGACAATTCCTACTTTAAAAATATCCAATACATCAAATACAACTGCTCTTTTGGCAGAGGTACCCATCCCTCGAACGTTCCATGAACTAATATTCAATACCATTGATTATTCTGGTAAAAACAATCAAAAAGAAACAGAAAGGAGAAACAAAAGTTAAAACCTGATAGCTTCAAAGAGAGAAATACAATTAACAATAGGGATCCTTGTAATATTAAGCCCATTAATCTAAATATCACTATTTCCCTTTGTGTCTTAGTATCCCATTGTTCTAAATTACTCATCCTTATCAGTGAGACAAAATCCCTAATAACCAAGTGTTTTGAGTTAGTTTCCTCAGCCATTACAAATTATACCCATAGTTTCTCACTGCAAACGTGAATATTATACCTATATTTTGCTTTTCCAGTGCCCAGTATATTATCCTACAATCCGGTGTACAGTATATCTCCTTACGATCCAGTGTTCCATATATTTCCCTACTATATGTTATCCTTCTTCTATAACCCTTACCCTCCCCCACCCTCTCCATCCCCACCCAGCTCAAAAACTTGATATTTTTTCCCTTCCCCCCTCCCACCCCACACCATTCTAGGTTACCCCTGAAAGCTTTTTTAATGACCGTCACATACCACCATACCCTTACAAAACTCATTCCTCCCCTTCTCCTATCTCCCCTCCCACCACCCACCCCTCCCTCCCTGTGTTCAAATAGAAACTTAATTTTAACCTTCCCCATCCCAATCCTAATTCCATTTAAACCGTGTAAATTCCCCACCCCACTCCACACAGGATATATTGTTATTATTTTACATTTGTGCAACACCTATGTGTATCGTCTTCAAACCAGATACCCAGTTATTTAATTGACAACTGATCTCTCTTATTCTCTAACCACGCTAACGCACCGGCAGGAGAATCAAAAATCTGACTTCCTCCGAGTGCGTTTTCCCGGAGCCTGGCAGGATAAAGGAGAGCATACGTAACATAAAATTTTTGAAGGCTGCGTTTAACTCCTAAAAACTCAGCTCTACGCTTCTGTAGGTCAGGAGAGAAATCGGGGTACATTAATATCCTAGCTCCATTATAGGAAATATTTCTCATCTCTCTGGCCTTACGAAGGAGCATTACTTTATCTTTATAATTTAAAAATTTCAATAACAAAGATCTTGGGGGACTTCCTTGTGAGGGGGGCCTGAACGGGACTCTATGTGCTCTTTCAATTGAGAACTGCTGTGAAAACGTCTCTCTTCCAAAGATTTCATTCAGCCATCTTTCTAAAAATACTATCGGGTCTGACCCTTGACTCTTTTCAGGTAACCCCACCACCCTCACATTGTCTCTATGAAGTCTGTTTTCCATTTCGTCAAATTTTCCCGTGAGCTTATTCATTTGCTCTTTCCAGGCCTTAGCCTCTTCTTTCAAAGGGTGCAGGTCGTCTTCTATCAAACTTATTCTCCCTTCCACTTCTGTCACTCTTTCTGCTGTTTTCTTGAGCTCGTGCCATACCAGGATTAGTTCCTCTTTGATATCCTTCATTTGGTCACACAGTTCACCCAGAGATTTTTTGCATGTGTTAATAGAATATCTTTCAGGGATGGTTCTCCTTCTGCTGGGGGTGTCTGAGTGGCAAAAGCTTCCGGTTCTTTTCCGACCACTCCTGACCCTTTACTGGTAGTATTCTTTATTCCAGTGGCACTTGTAAGCATACTCGGGTGTCCCTGGCTCTTTCTGTCCGCTGCTGATTTAGTTTGAGCTTGCTGCCCCCCTTTACTTGGTGTATGGTCAGCTGCATGGACCATTCTCTTTAATTTGGCGACTGCTGCTGCTGTCACACCTGCCACTGTGGACTGTGCCCCCTTTTCCTTATCCTTCTCCTTGTCTTTAGCAGAACGCAATGATTGAATCCCCACATTCTCCTGGCCAGCATGCTCGTCTCCTTTCCTCCTTGCTGACATGGTGCCTTTACTGCTGTAAGAGTTATTTATCGTGGAGGAAATGAGCGAGTTCACTGAAAAACAAGAGCAAGGGGGAGGTGACCTCAAAATTTAGATTTCTTACAGCCACAGATTATTATCGACTGTTATTACAACAGAAAGTCAGAGGGGCTGGTCTATTATCAAAAAGCACAGGGAGAGTGTCCACATTCACACCGCTTTCCTTGAACCATTGGGTATTAAATATTAGATTTCCCATTCAGCTTAACCACTATTATCACCATTATCGCTGTTATTCGTAGCAAATAAGTAGGAGTAGAAATTACACTCACACTGAAAAGAAGACCACTTCTCTGGTTCACTCACAAATTCACAGTCTCTAAAAGTTCTGATCCCCTGATGAGGGCTCCCATCCACCTCCACTTATGATATAAAAAGGATAGAAAATAATACCTCCGTTCCGCTGGTCTAATTAGATTTTCTCTCTTCCCCTTTGCCAGCGCTCACAGGTCTGGAATATACCCCAAACTCTACTTCAGGGTGTCTCCGGTTCCTCAGCTCGGCTTTCACAATATACAGAGCTCGCTCACGGAGACCTCCTCTGCTGACACCTTGACGTCAGTTCCTGCAGCAGCCGTCCATCCTCTCGCTCGTGTTCTCGCGGGATTACGCTGCACTTGTCAGATCCGAACACCACCGATGGCCCCCAAGGGCATTCGAGGACACACCGCACTGGCTCCAGCAGTCACTTACAGGGGGAGGGGGGGGGGGGGGAGGGGGGCAGGAGAGGCAGGCAGCACATAGGAAAACACCAGCTACTTCCAAGGCACATTACACCCAAGGTATCGTGTTAATGGAGCGGGGTTTACACACGCTCTCACTCCTCACAAACTCTCTCCTCCATCCACTTCCGGTCACGCCTCCCACAGTCGTGCAGCAAACTTTAAATGAGCTTCAACATGCTTTGTCTTCAGCAATGGAGCGTGCATACAGTGCATATATGTCGGTTGAGTGCATTATATTTGCACTGGCTAATTCCAGGTCTTTCTGAAACTCTCCACAAGTGGCCCTTGGCTCTTGGACAACTTTTCTGATAATTCTTTTGAGTCCCCCCCGTCATGAAATCTTGCAAGGAGCACCTGGTTTGTGGTCAATTTATGGTGAACTGATGTTTTTTCCACTTCCAGATTATGGCCCCAGCAGTGCTCACTGGAACATTCAGAAGTTTAGAAATCCTTCTGTAACCAATGCCATCAGTATATTTTGCAAAAATAAGGTTGCAAAGGTCTTGAGAGAGCTCTTTGCTTTTACCCATCTTGAAACGTTTCTTGTGTGACACCTTGATAATGAGACACCTTTTTATAGGCCATCAGTTGAGACTGTGTATAAAAAAATGTGAAAGAAACTACGCTGTCTTAAACAAAAAATAGCTGATAGCACATCAGATAGTCTGTGAAAAAGTAAACAAAATAAGATAGTATAGTGCAGCACTAATGCAATGAAAAAAACAGTGAAGATATCCCAATGGGAAATTGGGGTATACATAAGTGCAAATACAATAAAATTATTAAACCACAATATTGCTGAAGTGTAGATCAACAGTGATAGTGTATATAAAGTGCATATAGTCCATGTATGACATAAAAATGGTGACTATAAATGACTGTGAACTGGTTGTCTGTAGATGATCCACCACCGTAAGGAAAGAGGCTTACCAGACAGGTTGAACCCAACAAGGCATATGCCTGATGAGTCATCCAAGCTTTTGGTTTAACACACCCAAGGAGGTACAGCAACCACAACTTCCAATCTAGACTGAATCGGATGTGGATCCATGACGATTATGACATCAGTGAGTATCCACCATATGAATAGCAACCGGAATTTGTGAGCAGTTCCTCTCATTGTGACATAGCAAAAGGAGAAAAAATTGGGCCATATACTGTGATTCCGTTTAGATGTAAAACATTTATTAAAAATGCTAAAATGGTCTCTCACATTTGAGAAGACATTAAAAGCGTTTGGATAAAATCAAAGCAATGCAGTGGCATCAGCAGAGCCTGTCCAGACGTTTCATCCTAATAAGGCATCCTCTGGGGTGCTGGTCCACTGCAGCCACTGCGTATTTATAGAGTAAATGATCACCACAAATGAGGGCCAGCTCCATGTCTGTCAAAATTTTTTTTCATAAACAGACCACTTCCTGTTAGTAAAGATGGCGCCCATGGCTTGCAATTCAAGCCTCACTTTGGTGTATGACTCAAGCTTCACTTTAAGAAGACATTAAAAGCGTTTGGATAAAATCAAAGCAAGCCTCAATATAGGTGTAACTTGATCTATATGTTCTGTGCAATATTTTGCTCTGTTAAACAGAAAAAAAGACGTCCAAAAACATAATTGGTATAAACTAAAAGTTAAATTTGCCGAGTTCCGTAATAAAATAGTAGATCTTGCTGTTATAAACATCATATGCAGACACCACAGCAAGAGAGCGGAACCAATCACACCATAGGACACTGACAAAATGGCGCCCGGTGCTGCTAGCTCCTCTGTTGGACATCACCACAAATATGGCGGCAGTCCCAAGAATTTAATCCAAACCAAAATGATAGATACCCGGAAATGAACCGATCGTCGGAATGACTACAGAAACACCCGAAAGTGAGTCACTCATCAAAATGACAACAGAGTCACCGACCTATCTAGAACCCGGAGTCCCCCCAAACCAGGGGTAAAATAGATATATAAAATAATATTAATTAAAAATTATAATCAACGATATATATCCTGGATTAGACACACATATCGAATAGTGATACATTCAGTGCATGATAATCCGGACTTCGCAAACAATTCAGAGCTGGCACTCACACAGGGATCAAAACAGAAATTGCATAAAAAATATACATAAAATACATAGTATAAATCGTACATACATAAGAAATCAACATATAGAAAGACCTACCCCCTAACAAACGAACAACGGATCAATGGAGTATAGAAAAATCACAATGTTTGGAATATGTGACTTGGTGGTTAGAATCAAACTCATAATGCGGATATATAAAACATAGAAGATATCTGGTTCCCCTCAATACTCAGATATCTTGGTATCACCGCACATACTGTGTGATCTTACATGAGGGAACTAATGCCGCGTACACACGGTCGGACTTTTCGTCTACAAAAGTCCAACGGACGCTGAAGGACTAAAGCTGGCTGGTAATCCGATCGTGTGTGGGCTTCTCCGGACTTTCAACGTACTTTTTTAGCCTCAAATCCGACGGACTTTAGATTTGAAACATGCTTCAAATCTTTACGTCGTAACTACGACGGACCCCGAAGTCCGCTCGTCTGTATGCTAGTCCGACGGACAAAAAAACGACGCATGCTCATAAGCAAAAACTAAACGGAAGCACTCGGTCTAGTAAAACTAGTGTTCGTATTGTAGGTAGCACATTCATCACGCTGCAAAATCTGTGATCGTTGAATGCAGCGCATTTTATTTCTTCTTTACGAATGCTCTAAAGAACGAAGGTGTTTTGCTGTTCATAATCAGAGTTCTCCCAAACTGATTTCTGGATTCTTTTTCTCTTTGATCTCATGAATGATATAGTATGCATTTTAAAAACAATGTTTCCATACTAATAATACTTTTTCCCCTTTTTTTTTTTTTTTTAGGTTTGTAAAGTTATCACAAAGAACCCATTATTCTATTTTTTTTTTATAGTGATTATTTTTTAGTTTTTAGATAAAGTTAACCCAAAGCACCGTTTTTGGTTATGTAAATTTTTTTATTTTCAAGACTTACCACTTGAACATTATTAACATTAGTAATGTATTTTTGGTGTGTTTTTTCCAAACTCAATGAGATTGTTGCTCGACGACGAGTACGTACAGGTAACATGGTTTCAAAACGGTCGGCTGGTCAGAACGCACTAAACAGAACGCACTGAAGAACAGCAAGGCCTGTGAAGAGCGACCTGAAAATCAGGAACGAGCGGCCAATAAAACAAAGATTTCTCAATGCCAACTGACCAAACGCACTGAAAAGCAGATACAAACCTCACAAGCACAGACTGAACAACAGTTAAAACGAACTGAAAAATACGAGTCTCACAAGCGCGAATCGTCTCTCACCAAACTTCTACTAACACGAGATAAACACGAGATTAGCAGAAGGAGCCCAAAGGGTGTCGTACGGGCTATTGAACTTCCGTTTTATAGTCTCGTCGGACTTGGTGTACGTCACCGCGTACTAGGCTGTCGTACTTTTGTGTGGTCGTGTGTAGGCAAGTCCGTTCGTAAGAAAGTCTGCCGCAAGTCCGCCGAAGGTACGTCGGAAGTATGTCGGACAGGCTGTCGGACTTTTGTAGACGAAAAGTCCGACCGTGTGTACGCGGCATAAGCTTTGTTCACAAAGGCATTTATATCCTATTCTACAATAATCCCCCAAGGTTGATAAGATTGGAGTTCATATATCCAGTATGTTTCGAGTTGTGAAACCCCTCTGGTTAACGCTCCCCCTTTCCATGGGGGTATGCAGCTGTCAATCACCAAAAAGCTAGTACCTTCAGGGTTGCAGTCATGATGTTCCCTATAGTGTCTTGGGACTGTATGTTTAGTGTCCCCGCTTTTTATTTTGGCGATATGTTCCCCTACTCTGATTGAAAAACTGCTGGTAGTGCATCCAATATATTGTTTCCCACATGGGCACGTTATCAGATAGACTACGTATCTTGAGGCACATGTGTGGAAACCTTTCTGATAGACGCGATTGGTGACAGTGGAGCTAAATTCTGATGTTTTGGACCTGCCATTAATATTGTGGCAGAATACAAGACATTTTTTGCAAGGATAGTACCCTTTCAAATTATGGAAAAAAAAAGAGCGAACAGGAGGATTAATTACATTTGGAGCGATTTTACTTTGTAATGAAGGTGCTCCCCTGAATGTAACTTTGGCATATTCTGGTATTAGAGGACGTAAAACCTTGTCCATTTTCAGGACATTCCAATGTCTGTTCAGTATAGTTTTAATATCCTTGTGTTGTACTGAATATGAAGTTTGGATGGCCCATTTATAAGAATTGTCTTGGTCTTTTGGTGGTCAATCCAACAACAGAGAACTCCTATCTGTCTCTAAGACTTCCTGATATTGTGAGTGTACAGACATTGGGTCATACCCCTTATCAAGAAACTTTTTTAACATGGTCGCAGCCTGTTTTTTTAAAAATCTCTGTGTCCGTACAATTTCTACGGAGTCTAAGGAATTGACTTCTTGGGTCAGCTTTAGGCCAAGATCGATGGTGACAGCTATCGATGGGAATAAACCATTTCTGTCAGTTAGCTTAAAAAACGTTTGAAACTGAAAATGTCCCAAATTCATTGTGATCTCTAGATCCAAAAAGTGTACCTGAGTGGAACTAATGTGAGGTGTGTACTCACTTTTGTGAGATACTGTAGTTACTGCTTGAAGGGATTGTATATTATGTTTTTTAGAATTGTCATTTTGTATTTGTTATTTTTTTCCCCCTTTCTTTTATTATTTTCATTTTTTCTTTTGCTGGCATATTAGCACCATTTAATTTAATCTTATATGTTTGATATGACCATTAAGGTGACTATACAATGGTGCATGTATTTATTGTTCACTTCTTGTTTCTTGTGAGCATATCGACATTGGTGACATAATCTGCAATTTGTCTTTAAAAGACAGTCCTGCCCACCCCTCATCTTATTATTTCCCTTAGAAGAATGGCTGCTGCCTTCTTGACCTTTGACCTGAAAAGCACTACTGCACAAAACACGTCATGGTAACAGTGATGTAAACAGATCCTGCGATCCAAGTCCATCAGCTCTGTCATCTTCCAGTGGGTTTGTGACATCACTTCCGGCGCACGCTGCCCCGGTACTGAGTTTGGAAGTGTCTAATCCTGCTGGCTGGGGACACAGCCAATTCAAACTCCCAGCACATTGCAGATTCCACCCTTGCCATTGCAAATGAGGATTATGACATGAGCACAGCCTGGGTATGATCTTTACATCCACTAAGAGCAGAATGTTCCCCTCACTGTGAGCAGCCTGTACCTTGCCGTATTTCACTGTGCATCACTTTTATTGCTATAAGGATTTTAACAAGAGTGCCCACTATGTGATACATTTTATATTAACTCTTTTTCTGCAAGCAGACTCTTGTCTCTATTGCACCTTCCTTGACCCACAACAGATTGATTCTAGTGTCCTAAGCGCTTTATGGTTTTGTGCATCTGTTACAGCCGAGGTCAGCAACCCATTGATCGGGACCTACCTGTCGATTGCTGGAAGTCGAAAGGTAGATCATGATCAGGGCTGTGCCAATGCTTCCCCCAGGCTCCACTGGCATTGCTCTACCTTAACTAGTAGAGGGGAGTGAGAGGCAGCACTGTGCTGGATGGAAGGCGAACAGGAGCTGCTTTAGTTAACTTTGTGAGTTAACTAGCAGATGATTGGTTGCTAAACAGTCCTATCAAGCAATCATCAGCTTGTTAACATTAAAAGCTAACTAACTAAAGCAGCTTCTGGTCCCGCCCTCCAGCAGTGGGAAGCACTGTGCTGCCACTCACTGCTCTGTGATGTACAAGCGCTGTGAGGTAGGAGAGAGCTACCTACAGCTGTGTGTTGGGGCAACAAAGGAAACAGCTATAGAGGGGCAGAGGACATTACTGGGGTGGGGGGGAGAAGCAGAGGACAGTGTTATGCAGGAAGGGGGTCAGAAGAAAGCACGCAACTGTGGGTGGGTGGGGGAAACTGGTGGCAGGCAGCTTCCTGAAGATACCCGATTGGTGAAATGCATTGAGGCGGGCCTTGCCGTCACTTGTGGTCCCATAGTGCGGGATTCCGGCTGTTGGAACGCACGCTTGCTCTGGCAATCTGGTGAGGGGGTTGCAGAGGACACTGCTATGGGGGGGCAGAGAAAACTACTATAGGGGGGGGTGTTGCAGAGGACACTGCTATAGAGTGGAGGGAGGCACAGAGGACACGGCTATGGGGTGGCAGAGGGGACTAGCAGAGGAAACTACTGTGGGAGGGGAAAGGGCAGCAGAGGACACTGCTATGGAGTGGGGGGCACTACAGAGAGGGGGCAGAGGTCACTACTGTGTGGGGGGCAGAGCACTGCTTTGGGGGGGCACATGACACTGTTGGGGGGGGGCAGAAGACAATACCATGTGTGAGGGGGGACAGATGACACTACCATGTGTGTGAGGAGGAAGGGGGTGGGGAAGACACTAACGTGTGTTTGGAGGAGGGGGGGGGGGAACACTACAGTTGGGGGTATAGCATATTATTACTGGGGGGAGTGATTTGAAGGGGTGCAGAGGACACGGCGGTGACACAATGTGTTTTTATTGGAGGCTTTATTTTTTTTAAAAAAGGTTATAAGGTTTCACATTTCTTAAGATGCAAAAGTTTGAGTACGTTTGATTTAAGAATAGAAGTTCTTTATAATGTAATATTTATTGATCAGGATATTAATAAGAACAAGGGCTTTTCAATGAATATATACATATATTGGCATATGTATCATTTGATTTAGATGTGCAAAGGAAATTTATTAGTTCTGTATGTAATTGTATTCTATTTTGTATGTATTGCACTAATAATGTTTTCAGTACATGTTTGAATTCTTTCGAGTCCTGATTAGAATTAGTCTGCCTATGTTATGCCCCTTGTTACCATAAATGTACAATTGTAATATTAATGTGATACCTACATAATCATGTGCATAAAATCCTTCAATTGTGTCATAATAAAGTAGAACAGTTATTTGGAAATGCGGAGTGTATCTTTCGTGTATGTTCCTTACTGCAGTAGTTATTAATTTGAAACCACTAATCAATATGAGGATAGGAGTTGCCTATCTATAAAATGTCCAGGTCAGATGGCGAGCCAGCCAGGAGGATTTACAGGTGACCCTGAGAATCTGAAACGAGGAGCTTGAGACGATCCGGGAATTTCTGATAATCAGCCGGCTGAGGTAAGCCTTTTGCTTACATTTGAGTTAGCAGACTTCTTTGATCAGTAAGGCATTTTTGGGACAAAGGGTACCTATTTTACTCCCCTTAATCGAACTGTATTGATTGGTGGTTATATGTTATGTTGTCACTGTCTACCGTCCATCGAAGTGTTATAGATAAGAAACGGAAGAATAGTGCTGTTCACAGGTATATGTAGTGCACATCTGCTAGATAAAGTAGTTTAGAGGCAAGAGGGTATAGGAACACATAGAGAAGACTGGCCAGTCATTATGGGCATGAAATGAAGTAAGGGAATAAAGGATAAGAGACCCTCAAAAATGCCCAGCGCAAGAGGAGCTCTATAAAATATATAAACCCAAGGCGCGGTTCCGCCTATACTGAGCCCCTAGATTAATGGTTAAAGTGGTCAGTGATTCACAATGGGTTACCAAAGTCCACAGGGACTAAGAATCATGCAGCGTAAACAGCTAGAGAAACAGCTATGTTTCACAATCCACACATTCTGCTTTGGATTTCAAAAATAAAAAACAAAAGGACCAACAATTTAAATACAACAGACCCATCATCTCAAGTCCACACACCCTGTTAGGATAGATGCCTCCTGCAGCCAATTGTATAATTTTTGATGTGGCTGAGAGCTTTCTGTTCGGTCATATACAGATTGTTGGTCCTTTTGTTTTTATTTTTGAAATCCAAAGCAGAATGTGTGTATTTTGAAATGATGTGCCTCTTTTCCTTGTAAGTGTAGTGGTATAAGCAGAAGAATATTTATGATTTATTGGACATCTCTGCAGGGTATTGTTATCATTTATTATGTTATGACATCAGGAAAATAATGTCAGATGCAAACTAAGGATTTGTGTTATCTAGCTAAAACTAACAGAGCAAGCAATGAGAAATTATATTGCCAGGAAAAAGTTGTCTTTGTGTAAGAATTACAGTTTAATGTTTCAAAAACAGCATGATAGAAAGCAAGCCACTGTAATATATTTATGCAAGCTGGACCCAGTAATGAAGGGTTCCCCCCGATATAGCAGAGCAGTAGCTCTATGCAAAAGGTGCTATGAGACAAAGTTATACATTATTTTGGTCAAATATTTAATTTTTAATGGTCTCACAATCTGCACAGCAAATATACAGCTAACTAAATGTTTGTCTAATGAAAGGTTCAAAATATGCATTTGTTTTGTTTGTTTATGTACAAATCTAACAATGAAAAATGTGTACATTTGAATCCAGCCACCTGATTGCCTCTATTGGAGGAGGCTGGAGACAAAGGAAAACTACATGTCTTATCAATCATTTGTTTTTCACAATGAAAAGTCATTTTGTAATGAAAAAGCAGCTCAGCTATTATATTCTCCACATTGGAGTTTTGCCTCTTTGGCCAGGACTACTTCCACCTAGGTGTGTGGAGGTTTCCAGGTTAAAAGGGGATAGCAGGTATGGTTAGTGATCTAAATATTGATCAAAAGATGAGACTGTAAAGGAAATTTGTAAGTTCTGTATACAATTGTATTCTATTTTGTATGTATTGCACACTGCCCTCACTGTGCACACGGTACTAATAATGTTTTCAGTACATGTTTGCATTCTTTCGAGTCCTGATTAGAATTAGCCTGCCTATGTTACGCCCCTTTTTACCATAAACATAGAATTGTAATATTATTGTGATACCTACATAATCATGTGCATAAAAACCTTCAATTGCGTCATAATAAAGCAGAACAGTTATTTGGAAAGATGCGGAATGTATCTTTTGCGTATGTTCCCTACTGCAGTAGTTATTATTAATTTGGAACCACTAATCAATATGAGGATAGGAGTTGTCTATCTATAAAATGTCCAGGTCAGATGATAAATAGTTAGAATTGATTTTGTATAGACTTCGTAATTTAGTTGGAAAATACCCCTTCTCCATTAGCAGAGACATTCCTCAGGATCAAATTTTTGAACTAGCTTGCTGGTCAACTCCCACTATTACATGAAAGGTAAGTGGTTAAATTGAGGCCCATGTTTATTAAAGTTTGAAATACATTGGTCACTAGAGTTGGTGGAACTAAAAGACAAATTCAGCCCTTTTTAGGAAAAGGTGGGGGTTGAATTGTGGAGTATAAGCTTTGGACAAAAGAACATTTGGGGCAGATTTAGAGACACGAGGAAGCTGCGATTAACTTCTTACAGACACACATCTGATTATATACACAATCTTAATTTCAAGAGTATAACTACAATATTGATATTTTTACATTCTGCATTTTAATATTGCTCTTGTACTATTTTTGCTATTTTATTATTAAATCCATTTGAGCTTTTACATAAGAACTGAAAAGGACTTTCTTTGCACTCTTCTCATGAATATAAGTTACAGAATATTGAGAGAATATATGGTCTAGTTTCAGGCAGCAGGTGACACTAAAAGCTTCCCACAGGCTAACTTTAAAGAGCTTAAAAGCAGAACTTTACCCATAACAACTTGATAAAAATGTATGTTCTTTAGCAAGGAACATACAGCCCACATTAAGAATTATGTTACCAAAATAAGTGTGTGCTGTAGATTGCCTTCAGCATTGTTCTTGGTTCTTCTTGCCAGGGGGTGCCATTTTGTTGAACCCCAGAGCCCCTGAACAGCAGTAAATCATAAAGTGGAAATAAACCCATTGATTTAACAGTTTCAAAAGACAAACAGTTACATTCCTGGAATGCCGGGATTGCCAACGGTCACATTTGCTGGTGTCCTCAACAAACTGTCAAATGAGTGGTGTCATAACCGATCACATGTGCAGTGCCATGGCAGTTTCAGATCAAATGGAAGCAGCTTCCTTGGCTGTAAAGGATAGTAGAGTTTAACTCTGCTTTAAGGCTGTCAGCAGATTGGTCTTTACAAACTTGGTAGGGTCTAAAAATAGAGAGCAATTGAGCATGCGCAGAGCAGTGAGACAGTGTATTACTGGATTTTAAACCGTATTGGCACTTTTTTTTTCTTATGTTTTACATAGCCGTACCTGCAAAAGGTACCAGCCCGAAGTGATCTAGCAGGACTTAATGTTACACTTTGATTCATTTTTAAAGATTTGACAGGACTATACTGTAGGGTGACGAATGCTGAGGTACTAGTTCTGTGAAGGTCAACCTTGCCATTCAGGCAGAGCTGCTGATTGTCACTCACCCAACAGTGAAAACATGCCATGGCACTGGACACTAAGAGGGGTTGCCTATGCATTGAGGTGAAAAACCTTTTGTGCTGCAGCACCCCCTCAGCCCCCCTTTTTCTTACCCGAGTTCGATTGTTCCAGCGACTGGGATGAGCACAGCAGCTCCAGCTGCCATCTCAGGTCCTCATTGGATAGATGGATAGCAGCAGAAGTCATTGGCTCCCACTGCTGTCAATCAAATCCAGTGACATGAGAGCCAGGGCCGAGTCCCTCTGTGTCAATGGACGCGGCAGGAGGACTCGGGAGCGCGCCCGCACGAGTGCCCCCCATAGAAAGCAGCTCTCCGTCGGGGCACTCGAGAAGAGGAGGAGCCAGGAGCGCTGTGGAGGGACCCCAGAAAAGGACACAGAGGTGGTAATTATCACATGTTTGTAAAGCTTTGGTTTTTGTTTTTAAATAACAAATCACTTTAATCAGCCACCAGTGGGTATCCAATATTCCCTTTTTCTCCTGATCAGGCAAGTTTCTATAGCCTTTTCTATGGATAGCATACAGAAGCAAAATTTTTACCAGACCTATATGTTTACATCTCAAACTAAAACTTCAAACTAATATTGTATGTTGAGCTCTGTATTTTATTGTATGATTTCATCTATACAAAAATCTATTTACAAAATACAATTATAATACAGTTGTGCTATATGCCTCATTATGCACTGTAAAATAACACAAAATTAGCTTTAAACATATTTTAGAAAAATTCCAGTTCCAGTGCAATGGGTTCAGATGGGCAAACCAAAGGTTGACATGACCAGCTGGATGGCTTGCAAAGGGTCCACAACCTCCCTCATATTATCTTTTCTTAGCACCCAGTCAGGCTTGATTCTGGAAGAAGTATGAAAAAGTTTAGTTAGAAATTCATCTTGCACAGTTAAATTAGGATGATGGATATAGAAAAACTCCATGTTATGTATAATCCATGCATGTACAACATTTAAACTTCAACATTTTGAAGAGCGGACCCACCATGGAAGTAAACCAAAACAGATTATTCCAGATACTGTGCTGCTTTTTATCCAAAAATTACTGGAACACTCGAATCAGGCTCATATTGGACTGTACTCCTCTTTAATATCTGAATTGCTGCATGGAAAATTCCACGTTTAGCTCTGTCTCTCAGAGAACCGACTACATTACGTGTACCAAAGTATAAAGTGCAGGCGCATCACTTTCTAAAGAAAATCTTGTAACAAAATCACATTACACAATAGAAATTATATATTATAATAAATATATATATATATATATATATATATATATATATATATATATATATATATATATATATATATATATATATATATATATATATATATTCCTTAATAAAAGTTGGATATTGCTTATCCCAACAAGTATAAGCGACAAATGTGTATCTTCTTATCCTCTTCAGCCCTTCGGTCTGCAAGTATTTAGTCTGGTAAACCACCCAGTATCAATTTTAGTTGCTATATTAGTATTTTTATATAAAAATTATATGGCTTATGTAAGGCTACAAGTGAATTACAACAGCCATTTTGTTGTAGTCCAATCACAGTGAAGTGGAATCTATAAAGAAAACTAAAACTGGCGGCGAGGAGCTTTTTGAAGACGCCCGATTGCTGAAACACGTTGAGATGGGCCTTGCCCTCACGTCTGGTCCCATAGTGCGGGCTTCCAGCTGTTGGAATGCACGCTGGCTCTGGCAATCATAACGGTGCAGCAGTTCCGACAAGAATGCTGAACATGCTAGTATAAGCATCCAAGGCACTTTTAAATGTGAGTAGTGGCTGTTTGATGGACCCCGAGTTGCAATAAAAATACCACACTATATACATGTTTGTATCCTTTGGCATTTTTTATGGTTACCTATGAGGCTATGGCTGAGATTAACAGAAGAATCTATGTGTGAAAGACCTGGTACTAGGTGGCTTACCAGACTAAGCGCTTGCTGACCTCCCTAAAACAAAACAAAACAAAAAAAAAAAGGGTCATGGATATTTGGTGAGTGCGCATTTTATATATCACATGGTGGCAGATGCATGCTAAGGGCTGAAGAGGATAAGAAAATACACAATTGGCACTTATACTTGGTGTTGGGATAACCAATATTGGACTTTATAAACGCCTTGGTGCTGGCTGCATGCAAATGTGTGGCCTATGGGTGGCCGGGCCTTGGCACTGAGTTTTGCGTGCATTAGTTCAAAACAGCGCGGTACCAAGAGAGCATTCCCCGCAGCTAATGGAAAACTCCTGATCGCTGCTTGCGATTGGGAGCTTCCCAATCATGGCGGTCACATGACCTTAACCATAAATGCACACTTTTGTTGTTGTAATGGCACAATTTTGGCCTCTGGGCATGTAAAAACCCTTAGGAGGGTGGCAGGCGCTGGCTCCAAGGGGGTAAGGTATTTTGCACTGGACTGTATACTTTACCGATTCATGTATATAAGTGCACAATTTCTATTGTGAGATATACTGGATTTCAGATATTTGCAAACTTTGGTGTGTAGTAAATGTGATTTTGTTACAAGAATTTGTTGAGTAAAGCGCCTGTATTTTATTTACTTTGTTTAAAAGAAGAAGTCCAGCATGAGCTTTTTAGGCTGGGCTTCTCCTCTGGGTCACAGGAGTTCAAACAGTTTTTCACTCCTATGACCCGTTTTCACTGGAGAGCGGTCTGAAGTCCGCTCTCCGCTGACGTCACTGTCATCCGCCATCTGCCTTGACTGATGGCAGTCTTAGCTCGCTGAGACGGCCTCTTCCTGTCCCAGCTCAGCGCTCCAATGAGCATGGAGAAGCAGACAGGTGAGATGCTGACTGTCAGGCAGCAGCTCTCCTCTCGGGGATTTGTGAAAACTGAGCAATCGGCGAGGTTCGGTGGCTCGGTTATCAGTGCAGAGACGGCGGGGGACAGATGCAGCATCGGTCTGATGCTCCATCCACATAGGCAAGTATGAATCATTAATAAAAAAAAAAAAAAAAAAAAAGGTGTTATGCACATCTTACATCTTATTGTTAGTCACAGTGGCATTGATATTGGAGGTGTGCGCCCTAAGCGGCATAGCCAGGCTGACAGTTTTTGTTAGGAGACACTCAACTTTCTTTTAGACCTCTGGATTGCATTTGGTACTTTTCCTAAAGTAAAATAGCTAATTATATATAAATCAGGGCAGAATACCAGCCTTCATCTACAATTGAGTTTGTACCTTGATACTATTCGTGTGTGGAATGGTGTGCTTTGGATAGATGTGTTGCCATGAATTCGAGAATTATTCATGAGCTGTTTGCTGACATTCCGCACTGTATCCATTTTGTGCTTCCGTGATGTCAGGACATATATGCTGGAGATCCGATTCATAGCTTTAGGAATAGCGTAAATTTCCTATGGAGAAGAGACACTTTAGTTTTTAACTACCTCAAAATGCAGACATAGAAAAAGCAGATTACTGTAACAATATAATAACTCAAAAAGCAAGAAATTACATAAATACAGTACAGCTCACAACCTCTGAACAACTGGGGCCAATCACAGCGGCATTTTCCTTTGTTATGGGGATGTTTTTGATGCACAATACTTTTCATCACTATGGCAGTCCGAATAAGAAATGAGGATGACAAATGATAGACTATAGGTATTACACATAAAGCGCCTTATATCACATATCTATAGCTGGTAGAATGCTGCATTTGAGAGTAGGATTTCATACATTTTAGAAAAAACTTGTGCTTTTCACTTTTGTTGGTTACTTGCTTTTCCTGGCAAGTTTACATCGTTTTTTTTTTTTTATTGGAAAGAAGGCGGGTTATATCCAATGCATCTATAGAGATTTCTTTTCACTTCCTGTTATGTTATATTGCAATGCTTCTTCCAATGTGAGGGAAATCCCAGGTTGTCACCTGTGATATGCAGAGTGGTGAAAGGAAGCAGAGATGAGACACATCTACCAGTCCTGGCACACTCATCCTGTTGATCCACCTCTCGCATCCAGCCCACGCGCTTGTATGGGATGTCACATACAAGCATCCAAAATGGATGCGCAATGATGAGCTCAGGTCAGGGGTATTTTCTAAAAGCAGTGGGCCTGTGTGCAGGATCATAATTTGGCCCCCCCCCGCAGCTAAGAAAAAGTGTGACGCTCTGCGCCGCAGCAAAAGTTGGATGTGATTTTCATTGCGCTGAATGCTGGCCGTGGCTTAAAGGGACACAGAGTGCCGGGGTTCAGTAGTAAGTGATGCAAAGGTTCAGAGATAATTTAAACAAAGTTCCCAGAAGCTCAACAGTAATTCTACAAACTGTCACCTGATTGTGGTTCTCTCAATCACAGTGAAATCCCTTCTTTCTGAGATTTGTAGTGGCAATCAAGCGAGTCCTCTTCCTCCAGATAGTGGACGGAGCTAGCAGGACTGCGATTGGTTTTAGCAGTGGCCAATGACAGTCCTCCTCCTCTTGGAAACAGGGACCGCCCCGCCACCCCCCTAGCAGGACTGCACCCAATCTCTTCCCCATCACAAAAGCTGACAATTGCAGCTACAGCAAAGTTAGAGAACCAAACAATGTTTCCCATCTTTTACAATGTATGGGGGCACAGTGCCTCCCCCTGAGTACAGGTGCGGTGTGGGAAACTGAAATGCATTTGTCTTTCACTGACACTTCCCTGTGCTGCTCTGCTGATGGAAAGGGAGTCGAGTGCTGGCAAAAGAGGCTTTGCGTGGCGATTGCGGCACCCGTGCCGGGGGTTGCCTACCCCTGTGCTAGAGTGAAGCCAAGTTGATACAATGTTTCTTAAAGGCTGAATGAATTGGACATGCAGCCTGCAAGACTATGGTCTCTTTCACAGTGGTGGAGTCTGCCAGTGGATCTGCCCGCTCATCAGGGGATCTCTCTGCTGATCCCTGCCGAGCAGACGGATGACAGGTCTGTGTCCACTGATGAAGAGCGGACACCCACACATCCCATCTGTCTTTACAAGCAACCTGTCAACAGTGAATGTAGCTCACTACACAAATCCCTCTCCACTCTATTCAAAACTTTAATTATAGTGCAAAGCACAGTGCAAATTGTCAGTGCTATATAAATCCTGTATAATAATACGTTAAGATTTTGATTTCCCCTCACTTCCTGTTCTGGAACAATGGCCACCAGGACAAACTCAGAAGGAACATCTACTCAATGGGGACACGAGAAACAATATAAATAAAAAAAACTTGACAGAAGATCTAGTCTAGCCCTACTGTATAAAAAAAAAATAAAAAAAATAAATAAATAAAATAACGTACACACTTTATTACAGCAAAGAAAAAAAAACACAAAACAATTAAAGCAATAGACCAGAAAAGAGATTGGGGAAGTCTAAAGAAATACCAAAAGAAAAGATTAAGAGAAAAAGAAGTTGCAGGGATAGAAAAATAAGTAGTTGCCACCCCAGTACAGTCACTTAAAGCGGTAGTAAACCATTAAAAAAAAAAAAAGTCCCCTGCAAAAGAATAAGCATGCTGTAAATTGAGAGTGTGGCACGCATGCGATGGAGATTTCTCCCGGAGCTACTATAGTAAATATCTCAAAAAAGGATGCACTTTTAGGTGATATTTACTGTACCTACAGTTAAGCCTTGTAGAAATCAGACGCCAAGAGAGAATAGGTAATCCATTTTCGCTTAAAGTGTTGCTAAACCCAGGAGCCAGAATTCACTATATCTGGTCTCCCACAGTACAAAGAACACAGAAGTGCAATTATTTTAGTAAATATAAACTGCTAAATATCTTTTCTCATCAGCAGTATATAGCAGTCTTGTGACTTCTGAGTGTCTGGTTAAAGCTTGAAGGGGGGAGGAGTTTTCATTCTGCACTGACTGTCCTATGAGAACGCAGGCCCCCTGACCCTCTTTCTGGACCTGTGCTAACACACCTCTCTAGCAATACACACCAAACTGAGCATGTGCAGCCTGTCCCCTGGCTTTGTATCATCAGGCAATATATTGGGGATAGAGGAAGGAGAGGAGCGATTCAGAGAAGACAGGATCAAACAGCCTTTTTACACAATGCAGAGGATTAACCCTTTAGGTTCCTCATTGAGTATAACAAGCATGCTTTACTGCATATACATACTGATTTTACTGTTGAAGGTTTAGTAACACTTTAGGTGCTTCATTGAAAATAACATTTACAGCTACCCATGATAACAAGAATTATAAAATCCTAATACTAGCATAAAATACTAAACAGTCTAAAAAAGATCAGATACGACTTTGGCTGCGTTCATGCTTACCAGAGGAATACAACTCAGTGGAAGTTCCTAAATCATGTTTGTTCACTAAGGTTTTAAAGAAGGGAGAAGAGAGAAGAAGAATCCTACCTTAGCTCTGTGGGGGTCCAGGCCAAAGATGGCCAAGAGACAACAGGTCTTGGTAAATATACTTCCCCCCTTCTCTGGTACTTTGTCTCCAGCCTTTTCCCTGTAGATCTGCATCAAGTTTAGAAGAACTTCAACAGAATCCTCTACCTCATGGACAGTAGATACGGTCTTCTCATACTACAATTCGATACAGAAAAACTGTGTGAGAGATGAAGCCATACTTAAAGCAGATCCTATGATTTGCATGCATTTAAAGGGTTTATGGATGCACACAGCCCAACTTGGGAGCATACCCACATGAGTGCCCCCACAGCAGCCAGCTTGCAAGTGCTCTGCAATGGTTAACTGCTCATTAATTTCTAGAGGCCCGAATAAAGCTTTACCCGAATCTCCAATCCTGTAGCTCTTCTACACAGCTAGACCGGTCCCTGCGGCCTCTTCTCCCCTGCGCTCCAGAGGTCTTAGAACCTTTTACGTCATCAATGCCACAGCCCTGCATTGGACGTGCCACCGCTAAAAGGGACAGTCCACTACTGGATCAGATAAGTAAATGTTTTTCTAATCACCTAGACTAAACCAGCAGTTACAGGCCAAGTTCACCTTTAACCCTTTTGCTGCCAGCTCCACATGTTGTATGGACCTGACAACGGGGGGGGGATTTCACACATAATCCAATGGCTGCAGCCACCAGGATTGGTGTGTAAAACTGATAAGCAGACACGAGTCTGTCAGGTAGCATTTAGACGGCTGCGCCGCTGCCCGATTGCTTACTCCCCTGGTAACGGCGCCCCTCCTCCCCACCATGTTTTCCGGGCTATGCTTGCCCATCTGCGGGCCCTGGACCGATATGGCGGGTGGAGTATCCGCTCTTCTCCCCTTCTTGTTGGTGACCTGGGAAAACGACATGTATGACCTCACTTCCGGGTCACCCTGTCCCTTTCCCTGGCTAGCATAGCCAGGAAGGAATGTGTTACAATTCCTTGCGCTCTGCATTGCAATACATTCAGTGATGCCCAGAGGAGACATGCAGAGTTGTTTAGACCCTGCACATCTCATTACAAAGAACCTGTTAAAAAAAAAAAAAAAAAAAAAAAAAACCACCACATCTTTGTCCCCTATGATGAAAAGAAAAAAAAAATATTCCGAGTTGCAAAAAATAAAGTTGCACCCATGCACATAAAATCCCTCCCCCAAAAAATTGAGGCCCCCCTCCACCATAATATACGCATGCACAAATGTAAACGCATGCATTGGGGCACCTACGAATGAAAGCGTCAATTGCAATACACGCTGCATATTGCCACGCATACCAGCATGAGAGCAATAATTCTAGCACCAGACCTCCTCTGTAAGCCTAAACTGATGACCTATAGGGATTTTGAAGCGTATAATGTAATATAGGGTAGTGAAGTTTGTCGCCATTTCATGGGCGCACACAAAATTTAAGGTTTGGCATGTTGGGTATCCATTTACTCAGTGCAACCTCGTCTTTTATATTTTTTGGGCAATTTATTGCGTTCGTTTGCCCTAAAATTCACTTTAGTGTATTTTTTACTGAAAGTTTGTGTTTCCTAGACCTTTGCGATAATATCGTGTGACATAAAAAACTGGAACTACAACTATTTTATTGTCTAGAATGTCTGCTCTCACAAAATCTATACTAATTGGGGGTTTTCTGTAATCTTCAGGCCCAAAATTATTTTCTAAACAGGTGTGCAAAAATGGCTCTGGTAGTGAAAAGGTTAAAAAAATAAGATAAAAATACTAATTTGGAAGGAAAAAGTGTGTTTTTTTTTCATAGAAGCCTGCAAAGCATTGCCACCACAATCAGTGGTTTGCAGGTGCAATGTCAGGCTCCTGCAAAATGCTTCCTTCAGCTCAGTTGCAGAGCTGGAGGGAATATCAATGGACTAAGTGTGCTGATTACCACACTTGTGTTCCATTGAAAACTACAAGTCTTGTACTTCATTCATTTGCAGATTTCTGTGAATGGGGTCAGGGGGAATGGTGCTTACTAACATATTAAATATGGGTGTAACATGTTGCTAAAGGTGGAGTTAGTCTGTAACACTTGCAGTCTCATCCACACTGAGGGGGATGTTCTCAGATTGAAAGCGTTCGTTACCCCAACACTTCATATTCCTGATATGTGCCTGCTGTACCATGTACTAGTATTGTATTGCTTCCTTTGTGTAAAATCCCTGGTGTCCCTGCCAGTCCCTCTGCTTTCCTACTCAAAACTGACCACACTGAGCAGGAAAAAAAAAAAAAAAAACGTAGTCGGGTCTCTAGCTATGCTGGGAACTCAGGCTGCTCTCTGACAATGATCAGACTTGTCCTGACATGCCCAGTCTGCACAACCACTGGGAAGATCAATGTACTGCTGCTTCACCCTCCAGCTCTTATGCAGCTGAGAACAGAGGGAATGTGATCACTTATTAAAAAGGGGAAAACAAAGTATTTTAGTTTTTTTTTTAGATCTATAATGTATTTGCATTTAATTTCTATTTTAAACTGAATGGGTTGTTTTACAAAGTGATCGTTTACAATCACTTTAAGCATATATACTATATACGCACAGGAAGAGAAGATCGCATATTCATGCACCGCTTTCTTAGCACTGCACTATGAAAGCGCCTTTGCTGCTGATGATGCTTACTGGTCAGGTGTTACAGATTAAAAAAAAAATGCATTCTCTATATAAGCAAAAGTTAAAAAGTGCTGCATGTAATAAAATGACACTTATGGTCTAGGTAAACATAAAAACTATGTGCTCAAAAAAAAATATATAAAAAACACAGACACACACACACAGCCAATTCATAAACACGTCAGAACACCATAACTAGGTACCTTTGTCAAGTTGAGCAGAATCTGTATAGACAGCGTGATCACTTCCATGCAAGGGATACTCCGGTTACAGCTACGGATCAGAGTGAAAATGGTACGCACAGCTCCGCTCTGTGCCATTCTTTCACAGCAAATAGAAGACAGTCTGGTGGCAGCTTCTACAAGAGAAAGGGACACGAGTCATCTGTGTACTGCAGACCAGCTATGAATATGTCAGACAAGGTACTTTATATCAATGGGTCTACATTTCTATGTTCCCACCAATAGATGTCCTCAAAAGAAAGACTGGAGAATACAAAGAATAATAAAAAAAAAAAAAAAAAAAAAAAAATTGTTCACATTTAACTCGAAAAGGAGAGAAACATTGAGTGACCTTTCCTTCTGAAAATGGTAGCTGCCTGGCTGTCAACCTGACACTCTAGCTTAAAAATAGTCACTGAGCCAGAAAGAGTGTGCATATAAGAACTTTTGAGTTAACCCTGATTAAGGCTAGGTTCACATCTATGCAGGTTGTGGTTGATGCGTTTTTTCGGTGAGTTTTGCGTTTTTTTTTCTGTTCATGGAGTGTGACTGATGTGACTTTATACTCTCTGGCACTCAAGTCACATCAAAGTAGTGCAGGAACCTTTGTGTCCAAAGTCGCATGTTAGGGTTAAGGTTAGAGTCAATGGTAATCATTAGGGTTAGCAGTAATCATTAGGGTTAGCGTTCCAACCCTAACAGTTACCACCAACATTTGCCACTAACCCTGAATCCTACCATGCGACTGCACTACTCTGATTTGACTTGAGTGCCAAAGAGTGTAAAGTTGCACCAAAGTCACACTCCATAAACAGAACTGTCATACTTTCCTATTACCCAAAAAAAAGCATAAAAAATGCATTAAAAACACAACACTTGCATTTTTGGTGCAGGTCCACTGAAGCCTATTACATGCAAACGCAATCTGCTGAGGAAAAAGTCTGAGCCTTTCCAAAAAACGCCCAAAAATGCACAGATGTGAACTAGATCCCTAGGAAACCATGTTAAAATGGACTGAGTGAGTTTCTGCAAAACCCACAAAAAAAAAAAAAAAAAAGTGTGAACCAAGGGTAAATGATGCGCTTAATTCTTCAAGGACTGACTCAGCAGAGTGACTAGGCCAGCAAAATAGCCAGGTAACTAGCATTTTTAGAAGGTCGTCAGCAATGGCCTATTTTTTTCTCAGGAAAGGTTTGTTTAAATTGTCTCAATGTACGGGCTGTGGAGCAACAGATAAATGGAGTGCAGTTTTTAAAACATTAAATAAGTCTTCTCTGGCCCTTTTCATTAACAATAATCTAAGGACCCATTCAGACCTCTCCAGTGCTGTGCTTTGCAGGAAAACGCACAATTACATGCATTGCCACTTTGCCCCCCCCCCCATACGTGTGTTGGAATACACTGCGTCAGAAAAATGGTGCCCATTTCATTTTTTAAATGCACTGGCAATACCTATATTTGCCTTAACACAATGCATGTTAAAGTGTAAAAAAACAAAAAAAACACAAGATTTAATGGGCTCAGAGGCTCTGTTCACATCTGTGGATGTTAGGTGTAGTGTACTGTAGGCACCTTATGCATTTTATGCATGACTGCCATGATCAAAAGATGGAACAAGTGAGAATTTTCCCAAAGCACTGTACCTGCAAAACAAATAAAAAAGGTAATAAAAAGGAACACATGGGGGTGCCTGGTAAGTGAAGCCTCAATAGGTTTATTAGGATTAAAAAAACAAAGTGCAAACTCACAGAAATATAAGATCAAAGAGCTTATCTGCAGCCATTGCCACGTTGGATGAAAGCCATCCACCAGAAGAGCCACTGGTGACAGCAAACAGCATGTAGTCAGTGAGGAAACCAAGTCCAATGTTCCAGGAGGTGAGGAAAGTCACTGTGGGACACAAGGCAGCCCGCCCCAGGAGTGACATCACATCCGTCCTTGTGTCCCACAGTAACTTTCCTCACCTCCTGGAACATTGGACTTAGTTTCCTCACTGACTACATACTGTTTGCTGTCACAAACGGCTCTTCTGGTGGATGGCTTCCATCCAACGTGGCAATGGCTGCAGATAAGCTCTTTGATTTTATATTTCTGTGAGTTTGCAATTGTGTTTTTTTTAATCGTATAAAACCAATTGATGCTGCACTTAGCTGGCACCCCCTTGTGTTCCTTTTTTGTAATTTCAGAGATTTGTTTCGCTCTCAGGTGGAGCTGCCTACTGACGTACAACACCCTTCCTATGGGATTTTTATGAACATTTTACCTATGGTAACCGAGCACATCTCTACATTTATTTGGGGGGGGGGGGGGGGGGGGGACAGGTAGAGTCCAATTCATGTGGATGGTGCATTAGTATTCGTTTGCACCACAATTTTAATTGTTTGTGCATAGATTCCTAGTAATAATGACAGCAGCAGGTTAAGCAAACGTATTGCTTGCACTACCTTAAAAATGTGATCATAGAGGAAATAATCACATTGCCATTATTTCCTAAAAAAGTTGCACAGTAGTAAAGAAATTAGGTTACCTACCCAATGTTGCCATGGTTACCAGGATGCCATCTAAAATGGGAGCAGCAAAGATCCACCATGCAGCACATTTCAAAATTTTAGCTATAGAAACTGCACTTACCCCAGTTATCATAAAAACACTCTGCTCTACTTTTAAAAGCTTAACTCTAAAGGGCATTGATCACTTAGAGGAATATATTTCTCACCAAGATGCTTCAGAGCTGCCAGGATGTAGGAGAAGTGCTTGTAGGAGAGCAGATAATTTAAAGCAACTGATGTTCTGTTACATAATTTATCTTCAGCTTTGTACTCCTCACTTAGTTTCCGCAGACGCTGACGTAAGGTTCTCATTTTTTTGGTTTCATTTGCTTTTCTCCACTGGTAACCTCTCCAAAGAGCCTATTGGATAAAATGTGACAAGAAAAAACTGTATGCATAAAAAACAAACAAAAAAAAAACCAGAATAAAACTTTAAACTTCCAGTGGTAAATTAGGCTCAATTTATGAAGCACTGATTCTTTTAAATAATGGCTGGTAAAATACCAGTCAATGTTATATTGCACTAGTAGAGGCAAATTATGGCTACTATCAAATCAGTCCAAATAAAAACAAAAAACAAAAAAACAAAACAAAAAAGAGAGAGAGAGAATGGTATTCCACACATCTGTGAAGTGAGCCTTTAGAAAGGTCAGCTCTTTAAGGGGATAATCAAGAGATGAATGGCCATACAGGGGATTTGGAAAACGTACTTGAACACGCAAGTGTTGATACCCTCAAATACTGTATTGGTGGCTGGTTCATTGTTTATGCCAGCCATCCTCAACCAGGGTTCTTCCAGAGGTTGCTAGGGGTTCCCATGGCTGCAGCTGATTGACCTCCCATTTGATGTGGTCTGCATGCATTGCCACTTGAAAAAGCAAGCAGCATGAAACCAATGATCGGTTGAGCTCTTTGTATGTGTGGCATTCCAACTACCATTGTAATGGGGGCATTCTTTCCACTTACCCTGTTGAATTGGCATGAATTTTGCGTAGACCTGAACATTTCAAGGGTTCTTTGGGGGCAAAAAGATTGAGAAAGGCTGCTGTACATAGAAGTGTATCTAAAATCCAAACTTTTTTTTGTTTGAATAGAATAGGGAATAGTTGAAACCCATCATGTTATATTATTGCGGTGTCCTATAACCTGTGTGAGTTTCCTCCACTTCCCATTTCAGGAACATGACAGAAGTCAAAGAAAAATGGACATTTAGGATATGAATGACACTTCTGATATAAACATGAAGCTAACATTTTTTGTTCCCATTTATAATTTTTCATAATGATGAATAAAAGCCTCCACTTTTTAAAAGGAAAATGTATTTATGTGGTTAGTTTACCGATATATTGTTTTCAGAATCTGCAAATAGCCATTGAGTCAATGACCCAAAAAAAAACAATTTAGGTGCCACACAGGTAGAGAGGTAAAGTCCAACCAGACCCCTGTGAGTGCAGGCAAGGACAGGGAAGCTTGTCCTAGCTTCAAGCTGCAACAATATCAAAAGGAAAAGATCCATATGCCGCCCATCATGCAGCAGACCAATGTGTATGAAGAGGAATGGCAGCCTCAGCCCGGACTTCAGCCAGGCCACGCCCCCCCCCCCCCCAAATACATTTTTCTCCGCCCCCTGGAGCTTAATCAAGGGCATGAGTAAGCTCCACGGGGTGGAGCAAAACACATTGGGGGGGTGTCCTGGCTGGAGTACGGGCTGAGGCTACCATTCATCTTCCTTCATGCACATAGGTCTGCTTCATGATATGTACCCACTGAGTCACAGTCATGTTTTTAACACTTAGAATGGCTTGCTATTCTGTAGTTTTACTAGAATTAGCACTGTTTAAAATGCTAGACATTTCAAGAGTGATAGTCATAGACAGGGAGCTTTATATCCATTCAAGCAAGACAGCGGTACATAAGCGCAGTATACTGGATACTTTAGGCTTGAGACACTCCATAGCAAAACATCTCATCCTTAGTGGAACCCTGTGCTCTTCATGATATAGGGAAGGATCATGATCCACCTTCAGCTGCTATAATGAGCAGTGGTAACTACTGACATTATCTGTCTCTACTGCATCAGAATCAACCCCATAGTTGCAAACAATGTTTGCTCACCTGTTTTTATGGAGTTGTCTATATTCAGCTTTAAAGCCCAACTCTGGGCAACTGAAAATAATTTACCCACACGGTGCAGGCACAGCCTCATTGCAAGGGGTAATTGCTTGTTTTGGTCTGGGGACCTTACACCTCCTTGCAGCTAAACTGGCGGTCTAGGGTCCAGACATCAACAAGACCAAAGCAGGGTTTGTAGCCCTGCACTGGACAGGATGACGCAGAGGAACAGTCATCTGCCGGGGAAGCAGAGGATCAGGTAATAAGTAGAAGTGTCTCCTCCCCCAAACAAAATGAGCTATTAACTCTTGTAGTACTGGTGTAGCCCCACTGCATGGGATACATGTTACATGTTCCCAGAGTTGAGCTTTAGATATACACTCACCGGTCACTTTGTAACTAGGTACACCTGTTTAATTGCTTGGTAACACAAATTGCTAATCAGCCAATCACATAGCAGCAACTCAATGCATTTAGGCATCTAGATGTGGCAAAGATGACTTGCTGAAGTTCAAACCGAGCATCAGAATAGGGATGAAAGGGGATTTAAGCGACTTTGAATGTGGCATGGTTGTTGGTGCCAGATGGTCTTATCTCAGCATTTCAAAAACTGCTGATCTACTGGGATTTTCACGCACAACCATCTCTAGAGTTTACGGAGAATGGTCAGAAAAAGAGAAAATATCCAGTGAGCGGCAGTTGCGTGACCAAAAATACCTTGTTGATGTCAGAGGAGAATGGGCAGACTGGTTCAAGATGATAGAAAGGCAACAGTAACTCAAATAACCACTCGTTACAACCCAGGTATGCAGAATACAATCTCTGAACGCACAACACATCGAACCCTGAAGCAGATGGGCTACAGCAGCAGAAGACCACACCAGGTGCCACTCCCATCAGCTAAGAACAGGAAACTGAGGCTACAATTTACACAGGCTCATCAAAATTGGACAATAGAAGATTGCCTGGTCTGACAAGTCTCGATTTCAGCTGCAACATTCAGATGGTAAGGTCAGAATTCGGTGTAAACAACATGAAAGCATGGATCCATCCTGGTGGTGTGAGGAATATTTTCTTGGCACACTTTGGGCCCCTTAGTACGAATTGAGCATTGGTTAAATGCCACGGCCTACCTGAGTATTGTTGCTGACCATGTCCATCCCTTTATGACTACAGTGTACCCATCTTCTGATGGCTACTTCCAGCAGAATAATGCACCATGTCACAAAGCTCAAATCATCTCACCAATGGTTTCTTGAACATGACAATGAGGCCCACTGTACTGCAATGGCCTCCACAGTCACCAGATCTCAATCCAATAGAGCACCTTTGGGATGTGGTGGAATGGGAGATTTGCATCATGGATGTGCAGCTGTCAATATGGGCCAAAATCTGAGGAACGTTTCCAACACCTTATTGAATCTATGCCATATAGAATTAAGGCAGTTCTGAAGGCAAAAGTAGGTTAAAACCAGGTACTAGCAATGTGTATCTAATAAAGTGCCCGGGTGAGTGCATATCTGTATGAATCCAAGATCCTTTTTTTTTTTTAAAGGTTCCCCTCATCCCCATTTACAGTAGTTAGAGCAGTGTCTCCTGCTGATCTGAAAATAGGATAATTCATGGCAATATTTTTTAACAGTTATGGAATATTTCATACATAATTATCCATCTAATATTTAAAATACATCCTGTAAAACATACAGTATCTTGTGTGTAATTTATTATTTATGAATTCACCTATTATGTACACAGACATTATTGAAATATGAAATTGCAAGCAAATAAAGTAATGTTACCTGGAACTTGACAATCCCACAGGACACCTTTGCTTGTTGCTTGCGTTGAAGGAAGACCCTCACACCTCTCTGGATTCGAACAGCTGCCTCATTCCTGCGGTGTAACCAGGATCGCACCAAATGCTGCACGCATACTAACTTCTCACGTGTGCAAAGAAACTTCCTGCGCTGTAATCTGGACCGATACCATCTCTGCAAATTAAATCACTTAATATCATCTAAGGGTTCATTTACACTTGCAGTTGGAGAGAGGGGTTGTGGGTGTCAAAAACAGGTGGCTGAGTGGAGTTTTAATTGCCCCCCTTCCTTAAGCTGCGAAAGCAGCTGGACCGGGGTGTACACATGCCATGGCAAAATTAAATCCTCTGTTGCTTTTTGACTGGCAATACCAGCTCTAAAACATGACCTATTCAAGTAAATGGGGCTACACTGCAAAGTGGTTAAAGCAGGCAGATATTTTTCAGAGTTGTGGCTAAGTTAGCTGGATGTCTAAATGTAGCTGTGTCTGTGTGAGGAAAAGGAGAGACAATAACTGGCAAGGGCTGCAGTACATACACTGATCACCTGTGCAGCGATCACCAGCGCCCCAATTATCAGTGCAGTGATCATCAGTGAAGCCTCATCAGCAAAGAAAAAATATTTATTTGATAAATTTTATGTGTTTCAATTATTTTTATTAAATTTTTACATACAAGAACCTTCCCTGTCAATCCAATACCATATAAATACATATACACATATACAAAACATTCATAAAAAACATAAAACAAGTCAGCACAACATGGACCGATCTCATAATATACTCGACCATGTCAGAAATATTCTATTATGTTAGAGGTATTCCATCGCCCCCCGCAATCTTGCCCCCCCCCCCCCCCCCCCACCCATAAAAGGAAAAAATAAAAAAAAATAAAACCCCACACAAAATACATCCTCAACCACACCCCATAATATTTACCCTCTCCCGTTGCCTATAATGTTTAATTCTCACAATAATTTCCATCTTTAACCATTTCCCACCCGGTCAATAGCATATTGACGTCCGGGAAGTGGTTGCGTTATCCTGACTGGGCGTCATAGGACGTCCAGCAGGATAACATGCTGGCGCGCGCCAGTGGGGGCACGCAGCGCGGCGATCGGGGACGGCGTGTGTCCCTCGGACACATCACTTCCCCGATCACGGTAAACAGTCAATGAATTTGGCTGTTTACCACATGATCGGCTGTGTCAAAGTCACAGCCGATCACCTGTCACAACAAACTCGGCGGCGCGCACCTTTCACACAGCCCAGCCAATCAGCCCATCTGTCAACCAGCCCATCGCTACCAGTATCGCCACTAGTGTCACCATCGGTACCACCACCACCCCTACCACCATCAGTACTGCCATCAGTACCACCACCACCACCCATACCGCCACCTGTCCTGCCATCACCACCTGTACCGCCACCACCACCTGTACTGCCATCGGTACCACCATCACCCGTACCGCCATTGGTACCACCACCACCCATACCCTCATCTGTACCACCACACAGGCCCGTCACTAATACCTCAATTGGTACCACTACCACCAGCAGTACCATTACACAGGCCCGCCATAATGTCCCAAAGGGAGGCATATGAGATTCTTGCCATGTTTGATGAATGATTAGAGCAGCGGGGAGCCAGTGGAGGATAGTGGATCAGAGTCCGAGTCCACGGAGGAAACCGCCCCTCCCAAAAGAATGAGATCAGGACCAAGATCAGGAGATCTGCCCACCACCAGCAGCGCCAGACCCCAGGAAGAGGAGCCCAGTACAAGTACTGGAATTACATGCCCAACCCGAAGAACCCAGCCCCAGTCCTACCTTCCCGATGCCCTGGCAAACCCCTATCATCCCCCCTTTCACCGCACAGCCAGGTGTGCAGCCCGACACTACAAAATTTTTCTCAATTCGATTATTTTTCTTTATTTTTCCCACAAGATTTTCTGCAGAATATGGTGGATCAAACTAATTTGTATGCATCCCAATTTATTGCTGCCAACCCCAATTCTTCCTACGCCCGCATGTTCCAGTGGCGATATGTCACACTGGATGAATTTAAATTGTTTTTGGGCCTTACTTTCAATATGGGGCTTACAAAAAAAGAACCATGCATATTGGTCCACCAACCCCATCCAACACATGCCCATATATTCCGCTGTCATGTCCAGGACAGGATACAACATGATTATGCGTTTTCTCCAATTCAATGACAATTCACAGTGCCCTCCCCGAGATCATCCCAACCATGACAAATTGTACAAGATACGCCCCCTAATCAATTCCTTTTCCCAGCGATTTAGAGAAGTTTTCATCCCAGACCAAAAAATTTGTGTGGA
This sequence comes from Aquarana catesbeiana, assembly GCF_042186555.1. NCBI lineage: Eukaryota > Metazoa > Chordata > Amphibia > Anura > Ranidae > Aquarana > Aquarana catesbeiana. The sequence goes on along the minus strand of NC_133330.1, from coordinate 200,562,536 downwards.
CGAGTCCCTCATACATTTCACTAGCCGACTGCACTTCAAGCAGTATATACCAAAAAAGAGAGCCAGGTATGGGCTGAAATTAAATAAATTATGTGATCAAGCCACTGGATACGTCTTCACATTCCGGATCTACGAAGGCAAAGACTCCCAAGCTCCAGCCCTGTGACTGCCCCACATATATTGGAACCAGTGGGAAAATTGTCTGGGAGCTGGCATACCCCGTTTGAAAAAGGATACCATTTATATGTCGACAACTATTATAACAGCCTGCCCCTTTTTCGTCATCTTTACAGTAAAAAAAACCCTGGCCTGTGGTACCTTCTAAAAAAAAAAAAAAACTGTAAGGGATTCCCACAAAATGTGTTGACAAAAAAAATTGCAAAAACGGAGAATCGGCATTCATGAGGAACGAGGAGGTGTTGGCCATGAAGTGGAGGGACAAGAAAGATGTCCACAGCCTCTCTACCATCCACAATGACACCATGGTGGAGATCCAAAGAAGATGCAGCCCCATTGTAAAGCCCGAATGTGTCCATGACTACAACATGTATATGGGGGGGTGGGGTGGATTTAAACGATCAGATGCTACAGCCCTATCAACCAGAAAGTCCCGTTACTGGTACAAGAAAGTTACATTTCACCTGTTTCACATGGCCCTTTTTAATTCGTTTGTCTGCTACCAAAAAGCAACTCAAAACCAACAAATCACCTACCTCAAGTATATTGAAGATATTGTCACAGCCCTCATTTACCAACAAGGTCCCGCCCCAGGAAGCATTCGCTCTGATAGCGTGAGTCGACTTCACGAGCAACACTTTCCCTATAGCATTCCCCCCACAGAATCGGGAAGAAGACGCCAAAAGAAATGCTGTGTATGCAGCAGAGGAGTAAGAAGAGATTCCAGCTATTATTGTCCCCAATGTCCCTCCCAACCTGGCCTGTGCATCGGAGATTGCTTCAAAAATTATCATACATCCAATCCAATATCGGTTCCCTTTATTATTACCAGACTGCAATTTCCTCATTTGCCTGCTACCATGTTAATTAACTGACCCTGGCCTGTTTACTGACGATGTCTTTGCTTGCCGATTTAAACCTCGTTTCAGACTTCCACGTGCACCAACCATGCCTCTGCCTGCCGATTTAAACCATGTTTCTGACTTCCACGTGCACCGACCTTGGCCTGTTAATCGACCATGTTTTTGCCTGCCACTTGGACTGATCTTTTGGCCATCTACTTTAGTACACAGGGGTCTCACATATGTGAGGGGCATCAGAATAGCGTTCTGAGTAGAGAAAACCAGTTTTTCGTTTTCTGTGCTCCCAGAACAGGGTCTGGTTGCCGGAAGCTTCAAAGCGATTTGGGTGGGAGAAGCCTCTACCCCTGTCCCCCTGGCCCTAAGCTTGATGGTCCTTCCTGCTGCCTGGACCAATACTTTGGCTGTGCTGACCATATATCTGCCTGCTGCCTCTATTGACTTTGGACAGTATTTCTGCCGGAACACCTCTGCCTGCTACCTGGACCTGTGCTTTGGCTATGCTGACAGTATCTCTGCCTGTATGAACTATGGACAGTATTCCTGCCTGCTGCCTGGATGATTGCTTTTGCTGTCGCTGACCTCATTCCTGCCTGGACCGATGTTCTCCTCTGTGGACCACTGCACTTCTAAAACCACAGGTAATCTTTTGTTATTTGGTATGTACCTGCTATGTGTTAGAAATATGTAGGGCCTTCAAAAATGTGGCCAGGCTGTGTAAAAGTCTCAACCATGTGGTATCGCCATACTCAGGAGGAGTAGCAGAATGTATTTTGGGGTGTCATTTTTGCTATGCGTTATAAATATCTTATAAAGGGACATCTCTGTGTAAAAAAAATGCATTTTCATTTTTTTTTTCCACATTTTCCAAAACCTTCTGGAAAAAAAATGAACCATTCAAAAGACTCATTATGCCTGTAAATAATTCCATTGTCCTGGTGCTCCAGGGCCTTTAAAGGTGTAATAGGTGGTTGAGAAAGGAAATGTGCAATTTATGCTTGTAGAATGCCTGAAGGTGCTACTTCAATGTTGGGCCTTTGTATGTGGCCAGGCTGTGTAAAAGTCTAACACATGTGGTATCGCTATACTCAGGAGTAGCAGAATGTATTTTGGGGTGTAGTTGCAATTATGCATATGCTGTGTGAGAGAAATAACCTGTTAATATGACCAGTTTGTGAAAAAAAAAAAAAAAATTTCCCAAGAATTGTGGGAAAAAAATTACAACTTCAAAAAAAACTCACCATGCCTCTTAGTAAATACATTGGACTGTCTACTTTCCAAAAAGGGGTCATTTGGGGGGGTATTTGTACTTTCTTGGCTTGTTAGTGTCTCAAGAAATGAGATAGGCCTTCAGGTGAGATAGTACATCAGGTGTGATCAATTTTCAGTGATTGGCACCATAGTTTGTAGGCTCTAACTTTCACAAAGACCAAATAATATACACTAATTTGGGTTATTTTTACCAAAGATATGTAGCAGTATAAATTTTGGCACAAATTTATGAAGAAAAATGACTTATTTGCAAAATTTTACAATAGAAACTAAAAAAAAAATGTTTTTTTCAAAATTGTCGCAGTTTTTTTGCTTATATCGCAAAAAATAAAAAACCCAGCGGTGATTAAATACCACCAAAAGAAAGCTCTATTTCTGAGAAGAAGAAAAGAAAATGATAAACATTTTGTTTAGATACAGTGTAGCACGACTGAGTAATTGTCATTCAAAGTGTGAGAGCGCTGAAAGCTGAAAATTGGTCTGGGCAGGAAGGTGCATAAGTGCCTGGTACTGAAGTGGTTAAAAAAAAAAAAAAAAATCCATTGCCACTTCCTTCTTACCTAAAAAACTGAGTTTTCAATTAATTTAATTTATAAAAGGAGGAGAAATTCTCGATTGTTACCATCGAGAATTTCTCCAAAAAAAAAAGTGTACCCAATTACTATGTACCAATATAGTGCCATTCCCTACTCCCCTAGTGATAACACACAATTCTCTTAGTGACTTTCCTTCTTATATAAGTAAAACGTGACTTATCCCATCCCTTTTTACTAAATTTATAGGGAGGAAAAATTCTTTACCACCTGTTGGGAATTTCCTCCCTAAAAGTGTCTCTCGGGACTTTTCAAACCCTTTTTATTAATTTTTAAGGAGGAGAAATTCTCAGTTTTTCACTTCTATCGAGAATTTCTCCACTAAAGTGTAACTAGTTACTGCGTACCAAGAAAAAAAAAAAAAGGAGGGGGGGGGGGGGGGCAGGGTCAGAAGCGGGGAACGACGGACACCTAATCACTTCCCATATAGTTTGTCTAAATTCCAGCCATTTCTCCCAAGTGCTTACAAATTTTATTTCCAAGTTATTTTGCCTATGTATTACTTCTTTCATTACCCTGATTTTATCTAACTCCCTAGACCAATCCTTTATGGTCGGGATTACCTTTGACTTTCATTGTTTCAGGATTAATGCCTTTGCTACATTCAGCAAAAATTGAATAATTGCTGCTCTAGATTTCCTCCTTGGCATCCCTGTTACATGGAACAGGCATTGCCATGGATCATATCCAATTTCTTTCCCGCTGATTTTCTTTATCCAATCCAATACTTCCCTCCAATAAGGTTGAATTAAGGGGCACTGCCACCATGTGTGCATGCGTTCCAACCTCCCCGCATTCCCTCCAGCATAAAGGGGACAGGTCCGGACTGATTTTATTGGGACGTAATACCACTTAATAATTTGTAGTTCATTTCCTTCATCCTTGTGTCCACTGAAGACGAGTAAACATAATCAAAGACTTTACTTCTCATTGTTTCAGGCAATAACTGATTCAGTTCCAATTCCCACCCTCCAAGGGATACAGGGATTCCTCTCCTTGGGGCATCATCAACATCCTGTATATGTTAGAAATCCCCTGTCTATTTATTCCCCCTTGATCGACTAATCTTTCCCATAGATTTAGCTTACCAACTGAGCGGAGGGGTTTTCGGAAGAGATTCTACAAAAATGTTGAAACTGTCTATACCTCCATGTATCCCATGACGTTACCCCGTATTTTCCTTGCAGTTCCAATACTGAGCAAAGGACATTTCCCTTCAGGATCTTTTAACCTCAAATAATCAGAGGAAGTCCATTTTAAATTTATTATCCTTACCTGGAGGGAAATAATTATTACCTGTCAACGGCATCAAAAGGACTATTATATTGCCAAAATGTATTTTTAAAAAGCTTATCCCATGCTCTCAGTGTTTCTATGGTAATTGGGGCCATTTCTCTAGAGGAGCCTCTATACTGCCTTGGGATCCAAATAATCTCGCTCAAGGCCGATTTACTCAACTCTGCCTCTAATGACACCCGTTTTTTATACGGAGAGCCATGTACCCAATCCATGATTCTCCGCAATACTGCCGCCGCGTGGTATCTTTCAAAATCTGGAAGGAATAATTCTCCCCTTTCCTTTGGTCTGCTCAAAATTTTATAGGCAATATGATTGCCCCTGTTATTCCATATAAACTTTTGCAGTATTGAGCTAAGATTTTTAAAATAAGCCACGGGAATATTTATGGGGAGACACCGAAAAACATACAAGGCTTTCGGGAGAGTCATCATTTTGATGACACTTATCCTGCCAAACCATGATATTCCATGTGCAGGGTATCCTCTCAGGTCTTGTTTAATTTTATTCAATAAGGGCAAATATTTATCCTGATATAGGTCCATTGTTGACGTTGACAAAACACTCCTAGCTATTTCAATCCTCTCTTCCTCCACTTAAAGGGGTATAGAACTCTGAGATCCCTTCCTTCATCTGAGGAGACTGTGATATCTAATATCTCAGTTTTCTCCATATTAATCTTGAGGTTTGATACAGCTCCGTAGTCACTCAATTTGAACAAGATCTCTGGAAGTGTTTGTGTAGGGTTCGTTATATATAACATAACATCATCTGTAAACACGGATGTCTTATGTTCTTGTCCCGCAACCTCTATACCTATAATTTTATAATTGGCTCTTATAGAAGCCAAAAAGGGTTCCAAAGATAACACAAAGAGTAGAGGGAATAGGGGACACCCCTGGCGTGTACCATTATATAGCCGGAAGGTCTCGGACAGAGTTCCATTTACTTGAATTTTAGCCGAAGGGTTAGAGTATAGAGCCTCTATCCACCTCAACATTCGTGGGCCCATACCGAGTTTACATAATGTCTGCAACATAAAATCCCAATCTAACCTATCAAAAGCCTTTTCGGCATCTATTGACAGAAAGAACAGGTTTCCTTCCCTTTTTTGCTGTATGCATCAGTAAAGTTGTTCTTTACATATTATCTCTTGCCTCCCTCCCGGGGACAAATCCTGCTTGATCTTTCTCAATACAGTCTGGCATAAATGGTCTCAATCTTTCAGCCAAAATCCTTGCATATATTTTAACATCCTCATTAATCAAGGATATCGGCCTAAAGCTGGAGCATAGAGTTGGGTCCTTCCCTTCTTTACCCAGGAGTGATATATAAGCCCAGGGCTTCTTCACGGATTTATAGGCCTTCCCCAACAGAGTTTATATATAGATGAAAAAAAGGAATCAGGGTACCTGAAAACTTTTTAAAATATAAGGATGTGTAGCCGTTCGGACCTGGACTTTTACCAGCCTTGCTTTTCCTAATTGCCTGCTCAATATCTTCCTTGGAAATATCTTTTTCTAATTTACTTACGTCCTCTTCTAATAGGGCCAGTAGATTTATCTTCCGTAAATACTGTTCTATTTTATTTCCTCTATTTTGTCGAAATTCACTATCCTGGATACCGTTTACTTTATATAGTGATTGATAGTACTCCAAAAAGATTTTAATGATATCCCTAGTAGAGTATTTCATTTCTCCCTTTTTAGCTTTCATTTTCATAATATAGTTTACCTTCCTTCTAGGTTTGATCACCCCCACCAAAACTCTCCCAGGTCTGTTACCAAACTCATACTGCTTTTTAGTTGTTCTAATGAAAGCTCGTTTGGACTCTTGCTCCATCAAACCTCTCAGAGCCGCACGTTTTCCTATTAATTCCAGAGACTGCTACACAAGCTGTGTAAATATCCCATCTTATTAGGGCACATGACTGCTTTTCTATTACTACCTCAATATTGCCCAAGACTAAGTGGGATCACAACTGGTAGCTGTCTACCGTGGGGGGATTGTAAGTGAATGAGTGTGTAAGTGGAGTGTCCGTTATTGAATTACTTTAGTTTCACATCCATTGGTGGAGGTGATTAGTGTTATCTAATTGTCATTGTGGGTGGAATATTTATTTATAAATAAAGTATTCCATTTTGTATCCTTTCTAAGCCTGTGCGTTCCTCTCTGTAGAATCCTCTCTCTAGACTCTCTGGTCTTTTTGTTACATTCCTTCAGAATCTGTTTCCATTGCTTTTAAATTAAATGGTGCATTTTTATCAAAACCTATTGCCATTTCTTTAGATCTCTTATGAGGGGAATATCCATGAAACCAAAGTGGGAAGTTTTTTGAGTTCAATCCAACCCTAGATGACCATTTAAAATGGGTTTCTTGTAAAAAAAAAACAATATTTGATGACCAACTTTTTAATTCTTGCAGTATTTTATTTGATGCCGTTTACTGGGGTTATTTAGACCTCTGACATTATAAGTCACTATCTTCAAGGGCGCAATCTCTTAGACCTGTGAGACATAAGCATCCATAGACCTTTATTCATGGGAAGGGAGTGTATAATTTCTAATTTTCCAGAGATGATCCACTTAACACAAAATTTAACAAGGCATAACACATTACAACCCCTTGTAATCTATCCCCATTGTACACCTTCTTGTAAATTTTGCTAAATTTTATAACAAAAAGTAAAAAATATAGAAAACCCCCGCAATTTTTTTTTTTTTTTTTTTTTTTTTTTAGTAAAAAGCCCAGTGGTGAATACCACCAAAAGAAAGATTGGTCTAAAAAAAAAAAAAAATGATAAAAATGTCATTTGTGTGCAATGTCGCATGATTGTGCAGTTGCCATTCAAAAAGGCTAAAAAAACGAGCTAAGGGTCCTTTTACTTTCCAAAAAATAAAAAATAAAATAAGAATAGCAAAAAAAAAAAAAAAAAAAAAACCTAAAAACAAACAAAAAAAAAAAAACCACCATACCTATGAAAAGCTAATGAAACTGAACAAAACAGTCATAAGTGGACAAAATGTATAAGCAGAAATAATTCCTTGCTTAAAAAAAAAAAAAAAAGAAACTGATGTAAATATAACAGAACTTGATTGGTTTAGTGATGCATTCCGTTTTTACGACATAGATGGATGCAATGTGAATATATTAAGCTTATTTACTTGAGGGTAAAAACGGCTTATCCTTTACGACTACGTTTTCAGATAAATTGCTCTCCTTGTGCCATATGTCTATAATGCGGAAGATTGCATCTGGCTACTTATATTTTGGCAGGAGGCTAGAGCATCCTATATCCTGTTTAGAAGAACGATTTCTATTAGAAATCGGAAACGAATTTTCAGCATAGCACCACTGTGGCCATACATTCAAGAGAATCAGATCTCAAACCTCCCATCTTTATAGGAGTAATTAAAAAAATAAATAAATCACAGCTGCGGGCAATGCCACACCAGGGATGCCAACCCAAGAGGAGTGCTGGCTCACCTCATAACTAATAGTATCAGAAGAAGATCCAGATCGCCACACATCCTGAAAATCACCTTTAGTGGCTTAATGCCTGTGTTAATTTTAAAAATAAAAAGGGATTCCCAGGATGTGCGGCTGCCTGGATCTTCTTTTCACTCTTGGTTTATCTACCTGAAGTAGAGGCAGCCTTAATGAATATGCATAAATATCAGCATGACTTGACTTGTAAATAGTATTTCCATCTATGCCACTTGTTTTCAGTAAATCGAAAGCCAGTATGGTTCTCACAATTAAATATACAGTTAAAGGCTCTTTACACCAATCATCTTACCTGTATATAAATAACATGGCAAATTTGCTTCTGTGCTTTTTTAAGAGTAAGCTGAGCCCAGAACCATCTCTGAATTTTCACAGCGCACAGATGGTGATAAACAGCAGAAGCAAACCTTAGAAGCCGTCTTTCTGTGTTCCACTTGGCGATCTGGAAAGATGATACACATCTGGATCAGAAGAATATACAACAATGTTCTCTAACAGAAAGCAAAAACATGGTTTCTGGGATCTACCATGTCAGGTACGTTAGGACTGTACTGGTCAGCCTTGCCCAGCACAGTCCATAGGCAAGACAAGGCAGAAAGGCTTGTTTCAAATCAGGCTAATTCACATGCAGTACTTTATTCTCAGCAGAGCGTGACATAATCTGCCAGATCGTGGCCAATAGAACTTAAAGTGGTTGTAAACCCCTCAGTGCAACTTGTACCTATAGGTAAGCCTTATTCTATGCTTACCTATAGGTACTGTAACTATCTGCTAAATGTGTGCTGTTTAGGAGATGTTTACCTTGTAGTGCGCCAATGTCATTGGCGCATGTGCTGTGATGAAATGGCCCTCTGTGCAGTTTCTTCACTTGCAAGGGCCGTGACTAATGGCTTCCGAGCACATGCACAGGAGTGATGTCACACGACTCTGGACAGTCACAGAGCCGGAGTCCGTGGCTCCGGAAGTAAGAGGGGCCGCAGTTTACAGCACATCGGTATCGCTGTCATCACACTGCATGCTAGCAGCGGTTTCCAACTTCCAAGGCAGCTGCTAGAGTGAGCAGGCCCATAAAAGTGTATCTAAACTCAAAATAAAACAAACATATTGCAGCTTACCAGTCTTTAAATGTGGTGGCTGGATTCAGTTGCCATTTTTAGGCTTTGGTCCAATTTTTTTTCACCTGGTGATCTGGCCAGTAACACCTATCTTACACCTGGTTTCTCCATCTATGCCCTATCTATGGAGAAGGCCAGGGAGGAGAATCACTGGAACATGGGCAGCAAAAACCTAAAACATTTTTTTTTATCCCTTTCTCTTTCTAATAAAATTAGTCTTTTAGGGCCAGTTCACACTTCTGCGATGCGGAACCCTGCAAATCCACTGCGGGTTCACGCATTGCATGTTTCTCGCTGGCAGTTCACACTGCCCTATGCGAACTGCTGGGAGTGTCAGGTGAAAGTTAAGGACACCCCCAAATCAGTTCGCATATTGCAGTGCGATCTGCAAACTCGGACAGGAATCGGATCCCATGGGTGTTCACACATCAGATTCTGCTGTGGACAAAAAAAAAAGGGTCCTGTGTGAGTTTTATGCAAATTCAGCCATACGATCTTTATGGCTGAAATCGCATCGCACAGGGATAGCATGTGATTTTGACTGCAGTGCAAATCACATCCGATCTCTGACATCGCACCAGTGTGAACCGGCCCTTATTGCTATGTGCTGAACAGATTCTGGTTCCTTCTTGTGCTAGACACAGACAGCAACATACTATTGACTGGAGTGCCTCAAACCATAAACTACAGTCATAATAAAAGTGGTTTTATAATTAAAGGTGGTTCTAAAGTGTAAACATTTTTACCTTAAAAGGGGAGCTCCAGTCTCTTAAGTGAAAATTAAAAGTCAGCAGCTGACTTAATAAACTCACCTGTCCCACGATCCAGCGGTGTGCTCACCCCAGTTATTTTCTCCCCGTGTCCTCCCTCGCCGGCATCTATGGGCACCAGGCTGTAATAGCTTGCGGCTTCACAGCCGGGTGCCAACTGCACATGCGCGAGCGGTACTCTGGGTTCTGCCATTTGTCCCAGAAGACAATGAGAGGAGAGGAGGGGGGGCGGGTTGGGGGAGAGGAAAACTTCCACTTCCGATTGCCTAGGCGATCAGAACAGAAATGGGAGCAGGCATCTTTTAAAAATCGGGTACCCACTCCCCCCCTCCCCAAAAGCTCCATTTCACAAACAGGAGTGGAGAGGAGGACTTAAAGCGGAACTTCCCTTTTGGGTGGAGCTCCTCTTTAATGCATTCTTTGCATTAAAGCGCATCTGTAGTCCCCATAATAAATTTTCTATTTTATAAAAGCTCCCCCGTGATTGTTAGTACTTATACATTAATATTTCGATACTGTCCTAACTGTCTTTATGCTTGTTCCTTTTAAATCTGTAATATCTTACATGATCTCAGAAGCAGGCAGGGGCCATTGAGGCTGTGGGCATCTGAAGCCCGCCCCTGTGTATTTTCAGGATTAGGTGCAGCTGGCTAACATGCACCTCCTAGGCAGCTAAGGCCAGAAGTGCAAATATAGATATATATCTATATCTATATCTATATCTATATCTATATCTATATCTATATATATATATATATCTATATCTATATCTATATCTATATCTATATCTATATATATATATATATATATATATATATCTATATATCTATCTATATCTATATATATCTATATCTATAGATATAGATATATATATATATATATATATAGATATAGCTATCTCCGGATATATTAAATAAAAAGGTATTAAAAACACTTTAAAAGAAAATCCATTTAGGAGTGTATGCATGCAGGGGGCAACTTTTAAAAAAGGGTGGCACTCTGCTTAAAAGGTGAAAACAAAACAAAAAAAAAAAAAAAAAAAAAAAAAAAAAAAAAACAACCCACTTCATGTCCTACCCCCGTCTGTCCCTAAAGGCTTACCTGACTTCAAGTCACCACTCCAGCACCTCTCTCCTCACTTCCTGCTTTCACAGAAGAAACTGAGGGCAGCTGCTATCCATTTCCTTTGAGGAGGGAGCGGGGGCGTGGCTTTACCTACACTGTATGTGTATGGACACAAAGCCCTACTTGGGACCGCCTATACATGGTGCTTCCTTAGCACCTGGCTTGCTAAAGAAGGAAGGAAGGAGCCGACACCGCCAGTAGGGACTGCCAGAAAGGCAACCTATGCAATATTGTTGCACAGGGCAGACACGTATAACCCATTTAACAATTGCCTTTAGTATCACTTTAACATTCAGGCACTGTTACATTGTTTGCCATCACAATCTGTTCATTTAATAATTAAGGGGTAGATTTATTTAAAAAAAAATAAAATAAAATCAAAATTGAAACTGCATATAAAATGTATTTGGTACAAACGGGATATCTGTCCTTTGGACGTGTGTAAGAACTCACCTGGCTCATTAATGCAGCATGTTGAATTCTCCTAAACAACCTCTTGGCGTTGAATCTTCTGACTGCTGACTGCACAAGGATTATTTGCTTTCGTGCATTCAAGAAAGCAGCCCTCTGGTATCTCATAATAAGGAGAGATTTATACCATTTTTGAATAATCAATGCAGCTGCTCTCTGCTTTTTATACATCTGCATAGTCTTTTGCATCCGATAGGAAGCCTGTAACTTTATGGCAGATGCTCTAAGCTGCAGGAACGGTTTCCGACAGACAGCCATACGATAATAGGACTGAAGTATTCTTGCTGCTCTTTCCTGTTTAACACGTTTGCGTGCAACCCAACCTCTGAAAGCAGACTGAATTACAATGGCAGAGGTTCGCATGGATAAATATTGGACTCTATGTAGATGGACTTTGCAACATCTTCTATACCAAGACTGTACATGACAGGCAGATTCCACCAATAATTTGTGTCTCTTTCTAGTCCTATAGCCTCTGAATGCTGCCTGAAGGCTCACCACTGCAGACTTGGCCATTATAAAGGCTCTCCTTTCTCGATACATCTTCCATGTAGTTTGGATAACCACTACAGCCTTGATTTCTCTTGACTTTTTGGCACGGAAAGCTTGTTGAATTGATACTACCACATCCATAAGATTATTGTACTGCTTTACCGTCTCATTCTTCAAAAGTGTTGCTCTAAAATGTAATTGTAATGTTTTTGTTGCCTGTAGAATAATCAGGTAAGATTTTCTTTGTCTATGCATGCGATAAAAAGCCTGAATTACGGTAGCTGCATTGTGCATTTTGCTTATATTCCTACGACTCTTCATACCTCTGTATGAGGCCTGAAGAACAACAGCAGCATTTTGAAGCCTTAGGTAGCACTCTCTTTCACGGAGCACATATGTTTGATAAATGTTATAATTCTGTTGTAATACAGTTGATGTTCTTTGGCATCCATAGGTGTTTTGCAGTCTGTACATTGTGAACATGGACTCAAGCCTTTGCTGCTCTTTACACACTCTATAAGCAGACTGAAGGCACATCACAGGTTTGCGATATGTGAGAAAAGATCTGGCTAGAACTGAAGCTCTGTATCTTCTCTGAAAGAATACTGTTGCAGATCTAAGTTTCAAGTACTTCTTCCTTTCAAAATAACCTTTAACAAATCGTTGGATAGCTGTTGCTGCACAGTGCATTTTTTTAAGCTGTCTTCTAACTTTCATCCCTCTAAAAGCAGCTTGGAGCAGTACTGCTGAATTTTTAGTAGCCTGGTAACAACACAGATCTTGCTCTCCTGCCTTTTTTGCTCTGTATCTCTGCTGGACTGTTTGGGTGGCTTTCACCAAACTTTTGTAGTATTTCTTCTGAGTGCACATGCGATAGTTGGACTGTATTACAGTGGCAGCCCTAGGTATAACTTTCAGGTTTTTGCGTACACTCATTCCTCTGTAACCTGCCTGTATAACTATAGCTGCCCTTCGGAGTTTCAGAAACGATGTACGTGTATGCCTGCTGTCAACAGAAGACCTGTACCAAGCCTGAATCTTTCTAGCTGCAGCTTGTTTGGATCTATATAAAACCAAGGCCTTATGATTTCTGAAAGCAGACTGTATCCTGATGGCCATTTCATGTTTCAGGGCAAGATCTTTTCTTACTTTGAACCCCCTGTAAGAAGCTTGTATGCAAATTGCAGATTTTCGTAGAGACTGGTATTGAGAATGACAGGGACGCATTAAAGCAGTAGCACGGTACCATCTCTGGATGAGAAGAGCGGATGACTGTATTAGAAGATACTGTTTGCGCTTAAGATATGTCCTGAATTGCTTCTGTATAACAGTGGCAGCTCCAGTCATGGTTCCCAACTCTTTTCGGACATGCCAACCACGGTAAGCAGCTTGAATGAGGAGGGTAGCATCCTTAATAAAAGAATACCGTAGCACATCAAAGTCTCTTTGCTTGTTTGCTCTGTATCTCTGCTGAATCACACAGACTGCCCATAGGAACTTTTTATACTGGATTATACACTGGTGCATCTTGAACATGGCTTGGATTTTGAAAGCAGCTTTGTTCATTTGACTTATCCTCTGCCTTACTTTTGCACCACGATATGCAGATTGAATTATTACCGCTGATTTCTTTTGCTTTACGAAGGTTTCCCTTTCACAAGTAGATATTTTAAATGCTCTGTAGTATTGCTGTATGGTAACTGCTGATTGCTTCAACTTTAGATAAGAAACGCGCTCTTTGTGCATTCTAAAAGCTGCCTGTATGACCGTGGCAGAGGAATTAATTTGTCGAAGTTTCTGTCTGACTTGAAAACCCCTAAAAGCAGCTTGTAAAACAAGTGCAGCTCTCCGAGTCTTTAGGTAATCCTGCCTCTGGTGATCAGCGAGCTTTTTCGATATAAATCTTCTCTGAATACATACTGTAGCTTTTTGAAGGGTAAGAAACCTGCGTCTTGCCAAACAGGACTTAAAAGCTCTTTGAATGACAACCGCAGCTTGACGCTTTGCCCTAAATTCGCGCTGTAGTTTTACTGTATGGAAAGTTGACTGAATGCACAATATTGCCTTTCTTGTGTTATGGAAAATCAGCAACCATTTCTTCCTCTCCTGAGAATCACGGTAACGTTTTTGAACTGTTACAGTGGCCTTTTTAAGATTTTTAAAAGCTTGCTGTTGTTTGACCATTCGGTACCAAGCCTGGATTACTATTGCAGCTGTGTGCATGTGACATATCCGATTCCTTGCTTTCTTGCCTCTCCATGCAGCCTGAAGGGTGCAAGCAGCTTTCTTGAGTGCTAAATACTGTTGCTGTTGCTTCCTGCCGTCTTTCATTGCCCTGTATTGCCTCTGGATTATTACTGCTGCCTTTTTCATCTGGATTATTCTTTGCCTTGTTCTCATACCTCTGTAGACAGACTGTAGTTTAATGGTATTTTGTCTAAGAAGAAGATAACATTTCCTCTGCAAATTGGCGGCAACCATTGCACAGTATCGTCTCTGAATTAGGATTGTTGCCTTCCTCAGACTGAGGTATTCTTTTCTGAGCCTGAAAGATCGATAGGAGGTCTGTATTTTGCAAGCTGCATTGTGTAGATGCAGTAAATGTTTTCTAATTTGCCATCCACGAAAAGCAGCCTGTAGCGTGCAAGCAGATTTCTTGAGCGCCAAATACTGTTGCCGTTGTGTCCTTCCTTCCTTTATTGCTCTATAACGCTTCTGGATTAACACTGATGCCCATTTCATTTTCCGATATTGTGCACTCTGTTTCTGCATTTTAAACACCGACTGTAACAAAACTGCAGACCTTTGCATCTGGTTTATTGTTTGCCTTGTTCTCATACCTCTGTAAACAGACTGCAGCTTAATGGTATTTTGTCTTATAAGAAGATACCTTTTTCTCTGCAACTTGGCGGCAACCATAGCACGGTATCTTCTCTGAATTAAAATTGTTGCCATCTTTAGACTGAGGTATTCTTTTCTGAGCCTGAAAGAGCGATAGGTGGTTTGTATTTTGCAAGCTGCATTGCGGAGATGCAATAAATGTTTTCTAATTTGCCATCCATGGAAAGCAGCCTGCAGGGTGCAAGCAGATTTCTTGAGCGCCAAATACTGTTGCTGTTGCTTCTTTCCTTCCTTTATTGCTCTATAATGCTTCTGGATCAACACTGCTGCCTTTTTCATATTCCGATATTGTGCACGCTGCTTCTGCATTTTAAACACCGACTGCAACAAAACTGCAGACCTTTGCATCTGGATTATTCTTTGCCTTGTTCTCATACCTCTGTAGACAGACTGCAGCTTAATGGTATTTTTTCTCAAACAAAGAAACCATTTTCTCTGCAACTTAGCAGCAACTAGAGCGCGGTATCGTCTCTGAACTAAAATCGTTGCCATCTTTAGACTGAGGTATTCTTTTCTGAGTCTGAAAGAGTGATAGGTGGTCTGTATTTTGCAAGCTGCATAATGGAGATGCAATACATGTTTTCTAGTTTGCCATCCACGGAAAGCAGCCTGAAGACCATTTGCTGCTTCTTTGACATTTAAATAATTTGCTCGCTGTGCTTTACAAGCTGTGTGCGCTCTGTAGTGACACTGAATGAGCACTGCAGCTTGTTTCATGGTTTGGTACTTTGTGTAGCAGACATGCATTCTATAGTAGGACTGTATCAAAGTTGCCATTTTGTGATGTGTCTGAATCTCCTGCCTCACTTTTTTACCCCTCCAGGTGGCTTGCACTTTTTTTATAAGCAAACAGATGTGAAGATATTTTTGCCTCTCCTCCCTGCCAATAAGCACAGAACGATAGTACCGCTGTATGGTCAAAGTAGCCATCTTCACTTCTTTGAATTTACTTTGAGCAATACATTTCCGAAAGGCTGATTGGATGGTGACTGCAGCCATTGTCCATTTCTGTAGTTGTCGTCTCACTAACCATCCACGGTATGCGGACTGTATGGTAGCAACAGCTCTCTTCATTTTCAAAAATTGTTCCAGATCTCTCTTCAGTTGTTTCTGTCCTCTGTACCATCGCTGAATAGATATGGCAGACTGTCTCATGTTAAGATAATGTTTTCTTGCTATGTAGCATCGGTAAGTGGTTTGTATGGATAACACTGCAAGATGCTGAATTTTTATTCTTTTACGAACGATGTAACCTCTGCAGGCTGCTTGTATCCATATAGCAGAGCATTTCATGAGCAAGAAGCTTTCTCTATGATAGGCAGCAACTTTGTTTGCTCGAAAGCTCTCCTGTATTATAACTGCAGCTCTATATATAGCAAGATACTTCCTTCTTGTCATATGCATTCTGTAGTTGGCTTGTAATGTTGTTGCAGCTTTGTGCCACAGCCTGATTTGTTTTCTGACCAAAAGGCCTTTAATATTAGACTGAATTTTAACACAAGCTGCCCGAATCTGGAGGAAGGACTTGCGTTTGTTGCGCATTAATAGGTTAGCACGAAACCGAGTTTGGACAAAGATCACTTTTTCTCTTAATACAAGGTACTGGATTCTCTTTGGTCTCATTTTAACCAGAGATTGTATCTTTACTGCTGCTGCTCGCATAGAGAGGTATTTACATCTTTCTCTGGACATGCGATAAAGGGACTGAATTAAAGTGGCTGCTTTTCTTTTCATTTCCAATTTATGATTTTGCCATTTCCTGTACGCTTTCTGAAGCACTAATACCGCACTGATCTCTTGTTTTCGCTTTATACATCTCCACCTCCTGAAAGCGGATTGTATCTTAAGAGCAGCAGATTTCAACTGTAAGAAGTTTTCACGATCTTTCTTCGCCAACAACCAAGCGCGCACATGCCTTTGGAGAGTTTTTGTTGCATGTATGGTCTTTTTGTAAGCCAAAACAGCCCTCTTTGTTCTCATTCTTGCTTGCAGAAGAACGCCATATTTTCTCAACTTGATGTAGTATTTTCTGGCTGCATAACATCTCCAGATTCTCTGTAAGATAAAACCACACTTGTTAGTTATAACAATGAATCAGCCAATGACAAAATGTCAGTTTTACCTAGTAAAGAGTAAGAGGTTTGAATAAAATGTTATAGCTTGACAAGACAAAGAAAAAAAAAAAAAAAAAAAGGAAGTATGGAAATTTTTCCATTTTGTACTGGAATCTACACACACACACACACACACACACACACACACACACACACCTATTGTGAAGAATAGGAAAAAATTTAAAAAATCTTAACCTCCTGTGTAATGAACACACCTGGATGACAATGGCTGCAGAGGCCTCAATTTTCTTTTGTCTGCGAAGCTTTAATTTCATTAGCTCCTTATAAGCCAAGTATTTTCTCCAGTGTTTCTGGATTACTATTGCAGATGTTGTTCTGTTTAAAATCCAACGTCGCGACAGAAACTTGCGAACTGCGATCTGAATGACAGAGGCAGCCATGTGCTTTTTCTGCAAATCAAAACAATGCACAATTAGGCTATACATAAAATAGAGGCAGAGAGTATGCTTTTCTGCAAGTATTGAATACCGAACACGGCTGTCACAAGCTTAAGCAATCTAGAAGTTCTAGATCTATTTGAAAATAATTTTTTTTAGGCTTTTTTGAAATTTATGAATGCCAACCAAAAATCAAAAAATACTTTTACTAACAATAAGAAAATCAAGCCCCACTGATTTGTCCTTTCGAGAACTGACCTGTAGTAGCTGCTCCTCTGTTGTCACTTTGTACTTTCTCCATGCTGCCTGGATCACTCTTGCAGCTCTAGATTCCTTGCGAAGATCCAAAAGTCGCGCACAAAGGAAGGAAAGGAAAGTGATGACAATCTGCAAAACAGAAAAATGTGTTTTATATTTTGATTGTCCAAAATTGTGATTGTTTTAGAAATACAAAACAATAACAGCTAATAAGGCAAAATGTACATTTCTACTTTAATTGCATTAGTTTACAGATTGGCAAGTTGTCAGCCATTCCAAATGTAAATTAGTACAATATACCTACAATTATCTTTGTTAGCCTAATTTGAACATCCCTCTGATCCTCATTTCACTTGGATTGTTAAGGGACACAAGTTACCCAATTTTTAATCTAGATACAACCTCTCTAATGAAGATGCCAAAAAATAGCATGCTTATTAGACAAAGGAGTACCTAGGTGGTGTTTAGCTCCAACATCAGGTTAGTTGAGCCATAGATGAGAGCACAGAACAGACTTTTCTGTCCAACAAGGGCAATACAAGGCTTCATACAGTAAAAATTAGATTTTTGTACTCACCATAAGAAAACATTTTCTCAGAGTCCATTAACGTAAAATAGAAGTTGTATACCGTTGGGTTATGTTGCCGCATACAGAAGGAAAGGTCAATAGCAAACAAAACAGATCAGCCCAGAATAACCCTCTACTCTACCTAGCATTCCTCAGTTTGTAGCAAGCAGTACCAAGAGCATGATCATAAAACACAAGGGGATGCGACTTTATTTTTTTTATTTTACAGTGTACACAAAAACCCCCAACTTTTCTTTCTCGTCCATTAAGGAACACAGAAAGTCATGTGTGCTGGGACCTCCAACGGCTGTCCCAACTAAGGGGTGGGCAAACTGCAACTAACGCCAACCGTCGAACAGAATTGGGGACTGCCTGCAGCCCAAGAGCAATACAAATCTCCAAAATTCAAACTGAATGAAGCCAAACTCTGTCTGATAATCAAGGATGAGCTCTGGCGTGTTCGCGCAGAGCCTGCCAGGAAGTCGGCAATGCGCTGCGCTAATCACAGGCAGTGAGACATTGTCCCGATGCGCGGCTGCAGAGATCGGGAAAAGTGTGGACAATGGGGTGACAGTAATCAAAACCTGTTTACCGTCACCCTATTTTCAAGAATAAAAATGTATGGACTTTTGAACAGGTGCTTGATCTTTTCTCCCTAATCATCCCGATTGCTTAAGCTGAGTGGCTTCTACTTAGTGAGAATCTCTCCCCCCCAAGAAGTAAGAACTTGGAATTGACTGGAAACAATCTGTAAAACGAGTTAAAAAAAAAAAAAAAAAAAAAAAAACAAACACACACACACACACACACACACACACACACACACACACACACACACACCTCCTGAATTCATCAGAGACCCCAGATTTCAATCTTGAGAAGTCGGCAGGACAGAAGCAGTGCATAAGCAGGTAATGAAGGTTAAATCTTACCATAAAATGTAAGAATTAAAAGTAAAAAAAAAAAAAATAAAAAATAATAGAGTTTCAAAGTGCCCCATAGGGATGAGCCGAACACCCCCGGTTTTGGTTTGCGGCACAGCATGCGAACAGGCAAAATATTTGTGCGAACACCGTTAAAGTCTATGGGACTCGAACGTGAAAAACCTAAGTGCTAATTTTAAAGGCTAATATGCAAGTTATTGTCATAAAAGTGTTTGGGGACCCGGGTCCTGCCCCGGGGGACATGTATCAATGCAAAAAAAAAAAAGTTTTAAAAAACAGCTGTTTTTTCGGGAGCAACGATTTTAATAATGCTTAAAGTGAAATATTCCTTTAAATATCGTGCCTAGGGGTGACTATAGTATGCCTGTAAAGTGGCGCATTTTTCCCGTGTTTAGAACAGTCCCTGCACAGAATGACATTTCTAAAGGAATAAAAGTAATTTAAAACTGCTTGCGGCTGTAACGTAATGTTGCGCCCTTTGAGTCTGGTATGGATATTAAGGGGAACCCTGTACCCAAATAAAAAAAAAAAATAAATAAAAGCGTGGGGCCCCCAGGCCCCATATACTCTGAACAGCAGCAGTATACAGGAGGTCCCCGGGTTACAAACAAGATAGGGGCTTTAGGTTTGTTCTTAAGTTGAATCTGTTTGTAATTTGAAACAGGTACATTTATTAAGTGTAGCTCCAGCCAAAAAATCTATTTTTAAGCTTTTTGGATAACATAGGGAAGGGTTATCATCACCCCTGTAACATTTGTTTTGCTGTCTGTGCCCCTGTTCAGAAGATTTCACCTCACTTTCTGTCCCAATGACAACTGGATTTAGAAAATTTGGGGTTATTAGGGAAACAAGGATTGGTGATAAAGCATCAGTGGAGACACCTTTTTCCCCATCTCAACTCTTACAGGAGAGAATTTCCCTTCCTAGGGGTAGATTTCCTCTCACTTCCTGTTGTCTCCCTCCATTTCTAAGTAGGAGTCGTTTGTAAGTCAGATATTTGAAAATAGGGGACTGCCTGTATATACTAAACGGCCTGCCCTATACACTCTGTGGAAAATTGGGCCTTAGGTGTTGGTGGTACCAGAACACTCTAAGCTCTCACAGTTACTCTTGGTGGACGCTGGAACGGGCCCTGCTGTGAAATATTATATCAAGAATTGTAATTACACGCCCCTGTTAACCACTTGCCGACCACTTAACGCAGATATACTGCGGCAGAATGGCACGGGCAGGCAAAAATCACGTACCTGGTACGCGATTTGCCTCCCGCGGGCAGGGGGCGCACTGCGCCCCCCCCGATGCCTGAGGCGGTCGGCATCGTTAGGGGAGTGATCCGTGCTGAGGGGGAGGCCACATATTCGTGGCCACCCCCTCGCGATCGCTCCCAACGAATGAAAATATTCCTCTACCTCTGTAATGTAAACAGAGCCAAAGGAAGTGATGTCATCTCTCCTCGTGCCGGTCTTTTCGTTCCGGCGCCGAGGAGAGAAGACATCAAAAGTAAGTGCACCAACACTACACTAACAGTAGAACACTCTAGGCACACATTTCACCCCCCGATCACCCCCCTGCACCCCCTGTCACAGTGACACCAATAGCAGTTTTTTTTTTTCTGATTATTACATTGGTGTCATTTTGTGACAGTTATAAGTGGTAGGGCAGTTTGTGTTAGGCCCCTTTAGGTCTAGGGTACCCCCCTAACAAAGTTTTAACCCCTTGATCACCCCCTGTCGCCAGTGTCACTACGCGATCGTTTTTCTGATCGCCGAATTAGTGTCACAGGTGACGCTAGTTAGGGAGGTAAGTATTTAGGTTCAGCGTTTTATAGCGTCATATATTATATATATATATATATATATATATATATATATTTATATTACCTAGTAAAGGTTTTAACCCCCTGATTGCCCCTAGTTAACCCTTTCACCAGTGATCACCGTATAACTGTTATGGGTGACGCTGGTTAGTTTGTTTTTTATAGTTTCAGGGCACCCGCCGTTTATTACCTAATAAAGGTTTAACCCCCTGATGGCCCGGTGGTGATATAAGTTAAGTTTAAGGGTCAGATAGGGTCTGCGTCGCCCCAGGCAGCGTCAGGTTAGTGCCAGTACCGCCAACACCCACGCACGCAGCACACACCTCCCTTAGTGGTATAGTATGTGAACGGATCAATATCTGATCCGATCAGATCTATACTAACGTCCCTAGCAGTTTAGGGTTCCCAAAAACGCAGTGTTAGCGGGATAAGCCCAGATACCTGCTAGCACCTGCGTTTAGCCCCTCCACCAGGCCCACCCAAGTGCAGTATCAATCGATCACTGTCACTTACAAAACACTAAACACACATAACTGCAGCGTTAGCGATCGCAGGGATCAGGCCTGACTCTGCAAACAGTTTTTTTGGTAGCGTTTTGATACAGTGGCTAACAGTCAGGAGCTTTTTTACCTGCGAGTCTCACTAGTGTACCACTAAATTTAGAGCCCAAAATGGCAAATCGAAGGTACACTAGTGAAGAGGCCTACACGTTTCTGAGCAAGACAGATAGTGAAGAGGAAGTCACTCATCTGTCAGATTCAGGCTCAGAATACGATCCTGTAGAGGACAGCGGCTCCATGACAGATAGCTCTGACGACGGAGTTGTGGTCCCTGCCAAGGTCAGGCGTACCAGACCCCAATCTTCTTCTTCTGTCGTTGATGTGCAAGAACCGCAGGTCCCTCGTATGGAGCAGAGCAGTACTAGCGCCGCTATTCCTTCTGGTGAACTGGCAAGCACCAGCGGCCTAGTACACCCTGGTCGTAGTCAATCCAGCACTGCAGTGTCACGTGGTGACGTGGCAAGTCCCATAAGTGCAGTTCAAGCTGGTGAGGTGGCAAGCACAAGTAGTGTCCCACTGCCACCAAGAAGACGAACACCGGCCCGTCGTGCCCATACTGCTGCATTCGCCAATCCTAATTGGGAACCCACCACTTCTGCAGCACCTGTACTTCCCCTATTCACTGGCCAAGCCGGCATTCAGGTGGAAACAGTTGATTTTACGTCACTTGATTTTTATTCAATGTTTTTCACCGAAGATCTCTATAGATCTATTGTGGACCAAAGCAATTTGTACGCTGGTCAACGCATCGCCACTATTCCAATTTAAGCCCTTTCTGGGCCTTTCCCTCAACATAAGCATAACTAAAAAGAGTGAGTTGCGGTCAAATTGGTCCACTGACCCAATTCACCATATGCCCTTGTTCTCTGCCTCCATGACCAGGGCACGATACGAGCAGATCTTGCGGTTCATACACTTCAATGACAATGAACTCTGTCGTTCTCGTGGAGACCCTGGATACGATAGGCTCTACATAATTTGGCCTCTTGTAAACCACTTCAACCAACGTTTTGCAGTCGTGTTTACTCCCCATCAAGTTGTCTGCGTTGATAAGTCCCTGATTATGTTTTCTGGCCGCTTGTCATTCAAACAGTACCTTCCCAGCAAGCGTGCCAGATACGGGGTCAAGATGTAAAAGCTCTGTGACAGGGCCACAGCCTATACATGTAGTTTTATGGTTTACGAGGGAAAAGATAGCCACGTAGAGCCGACAAACTGCCCTGACTACATAGGAAGCGCTGGCAAGATTGTGTGGGACTTGGTGTCACCTTTATTCGGAAAGGGGTACCACTTATATGTGGACAATTATTACACAAGTGTGCCACTTTTTAATCATCAGATTGGAGCATGTGGCACCGTGCGATCTAAAGCGCCGGAGCTTTCCCCAGCGGCTTGTAGATTCCCGTCTTAGGCTGGGGGAGAGAGCCTGCTTCAAATGTAATAACTTGCTTGCTATGAAGTGGAGGGATAATAAGAAGGTTTTCGTCCTTACCTCCCTTCATGCAGACATGACGGTCCAAATTACTATGGCGACTGGTGTTGTGGAGAAACCCCTCTGTGTCCACGAATATAACCAAAATATGGGAGGGGTGGACCTCAACGACCAGTTGTTTAGCGCCGTACCTAATTGCCCGTAAGGCCAGACACTGGTATAAGAAAGTGTCTGTTTATTTCAATTGGCTTTGCTGAACGCTCATGTGCTATACAGAGCTTCAGGACAGACTGGATCCTTCCTTAAATTCCAGGAAGAGATCGTCAGAGCCCTTCTGTTTCCAGATGGTGCTCCACCTCACCTTCCCCAACCAAATGCAGTAAGCCGGCTGCATGAGAGGCATTTTCTTTATGTCCTCCCGAGTACCCCTACCCAACGAGCCCCCCAAAAAAGATGTTGTGTCTGCAGCAAGCGCGGATATAGGCGTGACACCCGCTATTATTGTCCCTCCTGTCCTGACAATCCTGGTCTTTGCATTGGTGAATGTTTTGAACGCTACCATACACTAGTTGAGTATTAGCGTAGGGTACAGTACTGCACAGACTAGGCACACTTTCACAGGGTCTCCCAAGATGCCATCACATTTTGAGACCCGAACCTGGAACCGCTTACAGTTACAAAATATATATATATATATATATATATATATATATATATATATATATATATATATATATATATATATATATATATTTATTAAAAAAAAAAAAAAATAAATAGTCATCGTTTTATTGTTCTCTCTCTATTGTTCTGCTGGGGGCAGAAGGGGCAGAGGAGCAATTTGCTCCTACCTTTTGCGGGTGGATGCCCCCATGCTTCGGTGTGTATATATATATATTTTAGGCACAGGTTGTGTTAACAAATGTTTTATTTTTTACTATTTTTTTTTGTATTTGCTTTGCAGGTATGGTAAGTCTTACTGTTATACTGTAATGTTACTTTGTTTTTATTGTTAACCATCATTTGCTTAGCAGGTACGCCATTCAGTTGCAGCGCGGATTTATTTATCTTGACAGCAACAGCGTTTGCTCCCACAATACATAAAGCCGTGACTCCAGCGCTGTAGGAGGTGATTTCACCACCACAGTTAAAAAAAAAAAAAAAAAAAAGCATATATGCGGAAGCATGGGGGCAGCAGGGGCAGAGGAGCGATTTGCTCCTACCTTTTGGGGCGGATGCCCCCAAGCATTTATTTATTTATATATATAATATAAATATAATAGGTGCATATATGCCCACCATTAGAAGTGGGTGGATGAAGGGAGGTATTCTAATGGTGGGCATATCCACCGATCAATCTTTTTTTCATTTAGCCCACAGGCTGCATGAAAAAAAAAAAAAAAAAAAAAAAAAAAAAAGGTTTACAATATATGCCCAACAAGGACCAGCAACGTACTGGTATGTTGCTGGACTTTGAGTGGTTATACCAGAATGATGCCTGCAGGATTAAGTATCACCTTGGTATCATTCTTTTCAGCCAGTGGTCGGCTTTCATGTAAAAGCAATCCTAGCGGCTAGTGGGAGGGAATGCCGCCGCCCCCCCCACCGTCTTTCATGTTTTTCTCTGGCTCTCCTGTCCCAACAGGGAACCTGAGAATGCAGCCGGTGATTCGGCCAGCTGACCATAGAGCTGATCAGAGACCAGAATGGCTCCAAACATCTCTATGGCCTAAGAAACCGGAAGCTACGAGCATTTTATGACTTCGATTTCGCCGGATGTAAACAGCGCCATTGGGAAAGCATTTTATCACACCGATCTTGGTGTGTTCAGATGCTTTGAGGGCAAATCGGGTCTAATAGACTCCAATTTTTAAAAAAAAAAAAAAAAACCTGTCACTACCTATTGCTATCATAGGGGATATTTACATTCCCTGAGATAACAATAAAAATGATTAAAAAAAAAAAAATAATAATCAAAAGGAACAGTTTAAAAATAAGACAAAAAAGCAAAAAGCACCCGTCCCCCCCTGCTCTCGCACAAAGGTGAACGCAAGCGTCGGTCTGGCGTCAAATGAAAAATAGCAATTGCACCATGCATGTGAGGTATCACCGCGAAGGTCAGATTGAGGGCAGTAATTTTAGCAGTAGACCTCCTCTGTAAATCTAAAGTGGTAACCTGTAAAGGCTTTTAAAAATGTACTCGGCCTATGATCATCTTTTTTATTCCATCAAACATTTGGGCAATATAGTGTGTTTTAGTGCATTAAAAATTTTTAAAAAAGTGTGTTTTTTCCCAAAAAAATGCGTTTGAAAAATCACTGCGCAAATACTGTGTAAAAAAAAAAAAAAAAATGAAACTCCCACCATTTTAATCTGTGGGGCATTTGCTTTAAAAATATATATATATATATTGTTTGGGGGTTCAAAGGAATTGCAAAAAAATAAATAAATTTTCATGTAAACAAAAAAGTGTCAGAAAGGGCTTTGTCTTCAAGTGATTAGAAGAGTGGGTGATGTGTGACATAAGCTTCTAAATGCTGTGCATAAAATGCCAAGACAGTTCAAAACCCCCCCAAATGACCCCATTTTGGAAAGTAGATACCCCAAGCTATTTGCTGGGAGGTATAGTGAGTATTTTGCAGACCTTACTTTTTGTCACAATGTTTTGAAAATTGAAAAAAGAAAAAAAAAAAATACATTTTTCTTGTCTTTCTTCATTTTCAAAAACAAATGAGAGCTGCAAAATACTCACTAATACCTCTCAGCAAATAGCTTGGGGTGTCTACTTTCCAAAATGGGGTCATTTGGGGGGGGGGGGGGGGGGGGTTGTGACATCTGGGCATTTTATGGCCTTCAAAACTGTGATAGGTAGTGAGGAGTGAAATCAAAAATTTACACCCTTAGAAATCCTGAAGGCGGTGCTTGGTTTTCGGGGGCCCCGTACGCGGCTAGGCTCCCAAAAAGTCCCACACATGTGGTATCCCTATACTCAGGAGAAGCAGCTAAATCTATTTTGGGGCGCAATTTCACATATAACCATGGCATGTGTGAGCAATATATCATTCAGTGACAACTTTTTGTAAATTTTTTTTCTTTATCATTATTCAATCACTTGGGACAAAAAAAATTGTTTTGTACTGCCCTGCCATTTTAGCACCTCAAGAAATGACAGGCAGTCATAAACTAAAAGCCGTGTAAATTCCAGAAAATGTACCCTAGTTTGTAGACGCTATAACTTTTGCGCAAATCAATAAATATACGCTTATTGACTTTTTTTTTTACCAAAGACATGTGGCCGAATACATTTTGGCCTAAATGTATGACTAAAATTGAGTTTATTGGATTTTTTTTTATAACAAAATGTAGAAAATATCATTTTTTTTCAAAATTTTCGGTCTTTTTTCGTTCATAGTGCACAAAAAATAAAAACCGCAGAGGTGATCAAATACCATCAAAAGAAAGCTCTATTTGTGGGAAAAAAAAAGACACAAATTTCGTTTGGGTACAGCATTGCATGACCGCGCAATTAGCAGTTAAAGTGATGCAGTGCCAAATTGTAAAAAGAGCTCTGGTCAGGAAGGGGGTAAATCCTTCCGGGGCTGAAGTGGATAAGTTTGCAGAGGCATTCGATCCTGAGTCCTCTGGGTCACTAAGGATCACATGATCCTCAACCACCTCCTCCCAGCCACGTACAACTCCATGGGTTTCTGGGGACTACAAAGGATTGTTGAGTTCCACCTGGTGGGCATGTGACAAATGAAGCGGTTCTTGGGCAGGTTGCATTCTATTTGAATGTTAGCCAGCCGAGCACTGGCATTATAGGACCGGCGAAAATGAACATAGACTTTCCTGGCTTGCCTCAGGAGATCCTGTAAGCCAGGATACCTGCTCAAGAACCGCTGCACCACCAAATTCAGGACGTGAGCCAAACAGGGAACATGGATCAAGTGTCCCTGTTGGAGGGCGGAGAGGAGGTTGGTGCCATTGTCCTTCTACAACCATTCCTGGCTGAAGCTCTGAAGCTGGCATGGAGTCAACCACCTCTGAGCCTGCAGAGCTGACAGAATCTCTGCCCCAGTGTGGCTCCTGTCCCCTAAGCAGACCAACTCAAGCACCGCATGGCATCTTTTTGCCTGAGTGCTTGTGTAGCCCCTTGAATGCATACGGAGCACCGCTGGTTCAGAGGAGAAATCTGCAGAGGAAGAGGCCATAGAGGAAGAAGAAGAAGAGGAGGGGGTGGAGGAGAGAGCTGTGGCAGAATCACCACTAGCATTTTGGAGGCGTGGTGGCGAAACAATCTCCAAAAATACTGAACCCTGTCATGCATCCTTCCCAGCTGCCAGCAGAGTTACCCAGTGCGCCGTGAAAGAAAGGTAACGTCCCTATCCATGCCTGCTGGCCCATGAGTCAGCAGTAATATGCACCTTACTGCTGACCGCCCTGTCCAATGAGGCCAAGACATTGCCTTCCACATGCTGGTAGAGAGCCGGAATGGCCTTCCGTGAAAAGAAATGGCGTTTGGGAACCTGCCATTGAGGTACCGCACATTCCACAAATTCACGAAAGGGGGCAGAGTCTACCAGCTGAGAAGGCAGCAGTTGCAGTGCTAGCAATTTGGCCAAGCTAGCATTCAGACGCTGAGCATGTGGATGGCTGGGACCAAATTTCTTTTGACGATTTAACAACTGGGGTAGGGAAATTTGCCTGCTCAAATCCGATGTTGGTGTACCACTAGCAGATTGGCCACAAGTACTTGGGACACCTATTTCTATACCTTCATTCCTCTCAGTGCAGGTTTCTGAGAGGACTGGAGGTATAATGGGGTTGGAGATCCAAGCTGATGAGGAGCAAGGAGAGGTCCGCCTTGTTCTTTGATGTGGGTCTTTTAAGTGCTGTTGCCAACGGACTGCATTGAAGGTCGTCATATGTCTGGTCAAGCATGTGGTGCCCAAGCGGCTGCTGTTTTGGCCACGCTTGATACGCTTCAGACATATGTTGCAAATAGCAACGGTGCGATCTGCTGCACACATATCAAAAAAGGCCCACACCAAAGAACTTTTCAAAATATGTGGGGAGTCAGCAGCGCCCTGCACCTGCTTAGCTCTGTGGTGTGATGCAATAGGGTGGCTGCCCTTAAGCTGCCCCCTGGAGGGCATCCTGCCTCGTAGGAGATGTGCCTCCTCCTCCTCTCAGGCACCCAAGTAGAGTCAGTGGCCTCATCATCCCTTCCCTCCTCGTCACTGGAGCAAACTTGGCAGTATGCTGCAGCTCAGGGAACATGACTGCCAGTTTCTTGACCTTTTTGGACACCCCTCTCTCTAGGCTCACGTTACTCCCTTCCTCAACCTGGGTACCATCATCAGAGCCTTCAAATCACTGCGCATCCCCCTGCAGCATGTAACCAACACCGTGGTCTAATAGTTCGGGGGACTCCTCCATGCATGATGGTGGGGCTAGGGAAGGAGTGACTGTTGACATGGAGCCAATGGAATAGGTCGCTTTGGCAGCTGCATTGGCAGGCAAATTACTCCGAGCCTGGGTGACAGAGGATGAGGAGGGCTTTGTTATCCATTCCACCAACTCTTCTGCATGTTGTGGCTCAATAACACGGCCAGCTGCAGAAAAAAAGGACAAGCGTGCTCCACGGCCACGTGCTGAGGATGCACAGTGTCCACGACCAGCACCATCGACTGTAGATACAGAGCCTGCTTGTCCTCTTTTAGTGACCTGTGAGCGTCTGCCTCTCCTTGGTGGCCTTCCGGACATGCTGTAAATTTTGTTTAGCAAAACCACACTACACTGTATTGTGTACACCACCAGAAAAGTAGTGGCAAGTGCACTAGGGGTGCACGGTACTGTGTACACCAACAGAAGTGTAACAACAACTATGGGTGTACTGTATGTATTGTGTACACCACCAGAAAAGTAGCAGCAACTGCACTAGGGGTGCACAGTACTGTGTATACTGCCTGAAGTATAATAGAAAAAGTACACCAGGAACGGCTTGCAGTCAGATATAGCTAAACTGTATGCAGTGTGATAGATAGAGATATATATATTATACACACACGACTCTGTGTGTATATATATATATATATATATATATATATATATATAAATAAAAAACACTGCAGCTAACTGAATAACCTGCCTGAAGCATATTAGAAAAAGTACACCAGGAACGGCAGTCAGATATAGCTAAACTGGATACAATAATAAATAAATTATATATATATATATATATATATATATATATATATATATATATATATATATATATATATATACACACACACACACTGCAGCTAACTGAATAACCTGCCTGCCCAATCTAAATGGCACTCTCTCTCCGTCCACGCCAACAACACACTACATGGGGCCGACGTGCAGGCAGCCTTATATAGTGTGGGGCGTGGACTTAGTCCCCCTGAGCCATGATTGGCAAAAGGCACCCTGCCTTTGGCCAATTATGGCTCTCTTAGCTGAGGGCGCTGAGATTGGCCAAAGCATGCAGGTCATGGTGCATGCTTTGGCCAATCATCATACAGCTATGCACTGCGCTCCCGCAGTGCATTATGGGCCGTTACACCCACTCGAATTTGGTGCAAACGGCCCATAATGTTCGGTTTTTACGAAGGACAAACAGCCAATGTTCGAGACTAACTCATGTTTGACCCGAACAGAAAGCTCATCCCTAGTGCCCCAACATACAAAAGCAACTGTAAAAACAAAATCCAATTGCGCCACACATTAGCCATGGTCAATATTGAAATATTTCTAAGGCCGTTATTCACTGTAAACTCTAAATAGATCTGTGAAGGTTTTTAAAGCTTTTTGCTCAATGCAACAGTACAGGAGCAGTCTGCATCTCAGGGCTACCAGAAAGACCAATGCCTCTATGTGACTAAGATGAGGTTAAGTGCCCTGCAAGAAAGGGGAAACTGCTGAAGACCAAGGGAGGACCACAGGACCACAGAGCATCCACTTGATACTCAAGACCAGCACATGGGATCTTGCTGCCCAAGCGAGAGTCTGTAAAACAAAAACCCAAAACAGATGGACCAACAATATAAAGTCAAAAGCAAAAAAAAAAAAAAAAAAAAAAGGTGTTCTGAGATGGGGATGCCAGGAAAAAACTAGAATGTACATAGGATCCAGTGCTTTGACAAATAGCAGGTTCTTCTGAAGTACACCGATAGGTCAGGTCTGTTAGGGAATGCAGCAGTAGGAACTGGTCCCAGCCAACCTTGAAAGTCAGAGGGTCCCTTTGGAGAGGGGATGCTGACAAGTACCATGAGGGGTTCAACATTAAACAAGGATATAGAATTGAGTGGGGGTTAGGATCAAGACTTACAGTTACCTGCTGTCAAAGTAGATGAAGGGTGGGCTTCCACTGACCTCCTGGGTTGAAGCAAGAGCACACTTTTGCTACCTGTGGCACGGCTAACAGTGGTGTCAAGAACAGGACTGAAGGGATGACATCCCTCGAAGGCTAATTGGGTCAGATGCTCCTTGGTGGTAAACTTAATAATTTATTTTTTAATAAAAAAGGGTTGTGAATCTGTATGGACATCAGTCCCAAGAAAGACACAAGCTTAGATGCTCGTAGCAAACCATCCCAACTAAAAGCACAAGACCCTGGACATTTGTTCCAGGAAACGAGGACAAACAGTGGAGGGATCCCCTTTAAAGGAACGCTACCTACTCTGACATAGTACACAGGTTAAGAGTACTGCAAACATGCTATGAAGAGTCACACCAGCACACCACACAGTGGGAACAAATCACTGAATAAAACGCCTTCTCAAAAGATGAAACATTTCTATCACACTCACAGGTAGGGCCAAGTACCCTTCAGGGCGTTTCCATTCCACATAGAGTAATAACTTCATAGATGAAATAGAAAGGTTGTTGTAGCTGCAGGGCTGGATGCAGAAGTTCCTTTAAACATAGGACAGGCCTCAGTCATAACAAACTGAGCTGAAAGGGGGTTAACACGACCCTACATCTCAGGTGCCAGATTACAGGCATGGATACCTTCTGGAGATAATGGGTAAACATCCCCCCCCCCCCTAGAACCACTAGGGTAATATATGTTGATGTAATGAATGGCAGCTGGACTATCCTCTGTGTGTCTTTGGGGGAGACATGTTGTGTCCTGCAACTAGGCCAAATGTGAGTCTAGGCCTCCAGTACTCGCAAATTGATAAGTGGCCAAAGGTGAGTCACTATAGATGGGCTAAGGAACTTAAATGGAGTTCCATGTGGTGCTTCAAGAGATGAAGCAGCAATGGGATGGTGCTTTCTCTAGGCTAAATGGTGAGTAATGTCGCGTACACACGAGCAGACTTTACGCCAGACTTGGTCTAGTGGACTTTGACGGACTTTCTGAATGAACGGACTTGCCTACACACGATCAACTAAAGTCCGACGGATTCGTACGTGATGACGTACGACCGGACTAAAACAAGGTAGTTCATAGCCAGTAGCCAATAGCTGCCCTAGCGTTGGTTTTTGTCCGTCGGACCAGCATACAGACGAGCGGAATTTTCGACCGGACTCGAGTCCGTTGGAAAGATTTGAAACACGTTTCATTTCTAGGTCCGTCGAACTTTTGGGAAAAAGAAAGTCCGCTGGAGCCCACACACGATCGAATTATCCGACGGACTCCAGTCCGCGGGACCAAGTCTGCCGTAAAGTCCGCTCGTGTGTACGCAGCATAAGGGGGTGCACACACAGCAATGCACCTTGTGGATGACATCAGCACTCAATCCCCCAACCTCAACCCTTACCACTGTAAAAACTGGTGGTGGGAAAGGTGCCCAGGGTGCAAATGGTGAGGCAACACCTGATGATTCAGCCTGACTGGTCTTGTTCATTATGTGAGCCTTCAGAGACAGGGTCCCACCTTGGGCTGTGTCAAGGGTTCTGGATTGGGAAAGTGCTCTTCAGCTAATGATACACAAAGGTCTGAAATGCACCACATCCCTGTCACATTTCCAGGACAGTGCCGCACGTTCAGTCCAGCTGTAGGAGTCCAACCCACTAAAACAATAGAAAAAACCTGATGCATGCTGGGTCGAAGTGTGTTTAAATGGGGATTAGCTCACAATGTTTCAGTTTGCAAGTGTCCCAACCTCCTGGAGGTGGCAGTACGACCTAACTTTTTCAGAATTCCTGTGTCCATCCGTGAAGGAGAGAAAAATAAATAATTTGAGTGCATTTAACTTAAAAATTTAGTATTTGATAAAAAGAGCAAATGTTGTGCAACATAAAATGCAACTGCCTCAAATTTTATTCCATAAGGTCTCTGCTTTCAGATAATAAAAGGTTTTGGGGTTTAGAGTGCATTTTCATGTACAAAATGTGCATTTTGATGTATGTGCAGAATGAAAAAAAAATTGTTCTGTAAGCAAAATGATTCAAAATTGAAACCAGGATGAGTTTTGTTGTGAAAGCCAAAAATAGAATTTTAAATATTGCGATGACAGCAAGTAATGCGTATGATCCCAGGAGCAAACAGGGCGTATACAGTACTGGAATTTTTGCAGAACTAGTTGGTCCACATTGAAATATTTCATTTTCACAAAAGTACAAGAAAGCTAAACTCATAATGAACAGTTTTGAGCAATGTAACCCTAGAGCTATCGACTGCTTAACTGTATATGTGCCCACTGTAATGTATTTCTCCAGTCTTCTTCTGCATGCCTCATTACTAGGGATGGGCTTTATGTTTGAACATTGGCTGTTCGCCAAATAGCGAACAATTTGGGGTGTTCGCAGCAAATTCGAAAGCCGCGGAACACCCTTTAAAAGTCTATGGGAGAAATCAAAATTGCTAATTTTAAAGATTAATATGCAAGTTATTGTCATAAAAAGTGTTTGGGGACCTGGGTCCTGCCCCAGGGGACATGTATCAATGCAAAAAAAAAAAAAAAAAAGTTTAAAAAAAAAAAAAAACGGCCGTTTTTTTCGGGAGCAGTGATTTTAATAATGCTTAAAGTGAAACAATAAAAGTGTAATATTCCTTTAAATTTCATACTGGGGGGGGGGGGGGGGAGAGGGGTGGTGTGTCTATAGTATGCCTGTAAAGTGGCGCATGTTTCTCGTGTTTAGAACAGTCTGACAGCAAAATTACATATCTAAAAGGAAAAAAGTCATTTAAAAACTACTCACGGCTATAATGAATTGACGGTCCGGCAATACACATAAAAGTTCATTGATAAAAATGGCATGGGATTCCCCCACAAGGGAACCCCGAAACAAAATTAAAAAAAATAAATAAATGGCGTGGGGTCCCCCCAAAAATCCATACCAGACCCTTATCCGAGCATGCAACCTGGCAGGCCGCAGGGAAAGAGGGGGGACGAGAGAGCGCCCCCCCCGAACCGTACCAGGCCACATGCCCTCAACATTGGGAGAGTGCTTTGGGGTAGCCCCCCAAAGCACCTTGTCCCCATGTTGATGGGGAGAAGGGCCTCATCCCCACAACCCTTGCCCGGTGGTTATGGCCGTCTGCGGGCGGGTGGCTTATCGGAATCTGGAAGTCCCCTTTAACAAGGGAACCTCCCCGTATGAATTGGTAATGGGGTACAAATTTTTTTAATTTTGGCGCGAGTTCCCCTTAAAATCCATACCAGACCCTTCAGGTCTGGTATGGATTTTGAGGGGGACCTCCAAGCTATTTTTTTTTTTTTAACTTTGGCGCGGGGTTCCCTTTAATATCCATACCAGACCTGAAGGGCCTGGTATGGAATTTGGGGGGACCCCACACACATTTTTTATTTTGATTCGGGGTTCCCCTGTGGGGGAGTCCTATGCCGCTTTTATCAATGAAATTTTATGTGTATTGCCGGACCCACAATTCACTATAGCCGCGAGTAGTTTAAATGAATTTTTTTCCTTTAAAAATGTCATTTTGCGGTCACTGTTCGAAACTTGGGAAACATGCGCCACAGGCATACTATAGATACAACCCCCCCCCCCCCCCCTCTGTAGGGGGGCTACAGAGGAATTACTATTAAAAAGGTTTTTACTTTAAAAGAGAAGAAGTAAAGGTTTTTTTTCAGATTCATACTTAGCTAGGTGGATGCACCATCGGTCCGATGCTGCATCTATCTCAAAGCCTTCGTGAGCAGAGAGCTGTAGACCGTCACAGCTCTCTGCTTCCTCCTCGCTCACTGGAGCACTGGGCTGTGGAGGGGGCGGCCAGTTCAGGCTCTCAGCGGCTCGCTGAGGGGCTGAGCCGGGTGTCATTGCAGGCACCTGGCGCATCCTGACTTTGTCGTGACTGACTTCTGTGACATCAGCAGAGAGCGGACTTCAGCCCGCTCTCTGTTGAAAACGGGTCACAGGAGTGCAAAACAGAATGCACTCCTGTGATCCACGGGAGAAGTACACCCAAACGAGCTTTGGCTGGACTTCTCCCTTAATGCAGAAAATGCATTAGGGCAGGGGTCTCCAAACTTTTGCAACAAAGGGCCAGTTTAATGCCCTTCAAAACTTAGGGGGGCTAGACTGTGGCCAATGGGAGTGGAAAATGTCCTGGCATCAGTGGGAGTAAACAATGCCGTAGGCTTGGTGGTCAGTAAGAAAAAAAAAAAATTGCATCATTGGTGTCAGTGGGAGGAATAGTGCCCCATCTCTTGGGTCAGTGGGAGAAATAGTGCCCCATCTCTTGGGTCAGTGGGAGAAATAGTGCCCCAAGGGTCGGATCAAGGCAAGCCAAAGGGCTACATTTCGGTCTACAGGCCACAGTTTGGAGACCTCTACATTAGGCTAAAAATATTTTACCTTTATAACCACTTTTAAGGGTTAAAGTGATTGTAAAGGAAACATTTTTTTTTTTTAAAATAACAAACATGCCATACTTATCTGCTCTATGCATTGGAATTGCCCAGAGAAGCCTCAATCCTCCTCTTCCCAGGTCCCCCGGCGGCGCTCCCGACTCCTCGTCTTCTTGGTGCACTACCATATACCCGCCCGTCACTCACTCCTCAAAAGGATTTGACTGTCAGCAGCAGAAGCCAATGGAGACAGAGCTGCAGACGGGCACAACACTGAATCAAATGAGGACTCAGGCAAGTATAAAGGGGAGGGGGGGTGTAAGGGGATGATACTGATACCTAAACATCTTTTACCTTAATGCGGGAATGCATTAAAAGGTAAAAAAATGTTGTTTCGGCTTCAGAATAGAGATTGACCGATATAGTTTTTTTGGCAGTGATGCGATATTTCGGCCACCTCTCAGACCGATATTATGTGGCGATATTCTGTACGTTTAAAAAAAAAAAAAAAACAAAAAAAAACCCAACTTTTTTGTTGTTGTTTTTTAGCACGGTTATTGCTGTCCCAAGGGATGTAAACATCCCTTGTGACTGTAATAGGCAGTGACAGGTACTCTTTATGGAGGGATCAGGGGCATATAAGACCCCAAACCCCTCCTCTGCACTGGAAGTATTCAAAACATCAAGATCTGTGTTTTTGAATACTTTATTTTTTTTAAACTGGCGCCTTTAAGATGCCAGTAACCTGGAAGTGATGTCATGACATCGCTTCTGGGTTACTAGATCCAAGACCCAAACGAAGCATCGGCTTTGTTCAGGTCTTCGGCCAGCCGGCGGACGTGCCGGCTGGTTGCTCGGGACTCCCGGTGGGACAGTAGAGCCTGGGGAGCAGCGGAAGGTGGCGGAGGGGGGGGACACATCCCCTCCCACTGCTTGTAATAACAGCTGAGCTATGTCAGAAATAGGGGAGATATCACTGCTCCAGGAGGACAAACAGATGGTAAACCTCTCTCCCGGTTCGGAAGCCGTAGGTGCTGGAAATTGCTAATAGCAATGAACAGGAACTGATTCTGGACAACTGCACTCTTGAAAAATAGCCTTTTTTTATTTAGAAAAGTTCACACCAAAATCAAAGATGAAAATCACAGCGGAATAAAGAGCTGACGTTTCGCACTAACAGTAGTGCTTATTCATAGCTAACAATCACAACACAGGAAATCAAATAAACACTCTCTGGTTGAACCCATGTGACTAATTGATTAATAGATTAATTACTTGATTAATGCAAATGTGAATAAAATACATTATAATTAGCCATCACAGGTAACGCTTGTTTAGTACTATAATCATTTCTCATCCCCGGATATGATTGAAAAGTGATGAAATGGATAAATAAGTGAAAAGATGCAATGCAATAAAAAAAAGGAAAATAGTGACGTGTAAAAATAGGATTTTTTAAAACAGCTTACCTCTAAAATCCTTTTCTTTCGAAGGACATCACGGGACACAGAGCCCCAGGAATTAATGATGGGTTATATAGGTATCACTGGTGATTGGACACTGGCACACCCTATCAGGAAGTTCAACCCCCTATATAATCCCTCCCCCTTGCAGGGATACCTCAGTTTTGTAGCCAAGCAATATAGTGTATTAAAAGAGGGGCGGGACCTCTGTGTCCCGTGATGTCCTTAGAAAGAAAAGGATTTTACAGGTAAGCTGTTAGAAAATAGGATTTTTTAAAACAGCTTACCTGTAAAATCCTTTTCTTTCTCGAACATCACGGGACACAGAGCCTCAGTAATTACTGATGGGATGTCCCAGAGCAATGCTACCTGAGGGGGGGAACCACGACCAAGTAGGGTGAAATCAGACCTGAGGACCCTGTACCGCTGCCTGCAGCACACTACGCCCAAAGGCGATATCCTCATGCCTTCTCACATCCACCTGATAGAATCTGGTGAATGTATGAACTGAAGACCAGGTTGCGGCCTTGCAGATTTGAGCCATAGAGGCCTGGTGATGCACTGCCCAAGAAGCACCAATAGCCCTTGTGGAATGTGCCCTGATCTGAAACGGAGGAATCTTCTGTTTCAAACCGTAAGCTTGAATGATCAACTGTCGAATCCATTTAGAAATGGTAGCTTTTGACGCTGCCTGTCCTCTATTGGGACCCTCTGGCAGCACAAACAAAACATCCGTCCAGCGGATCTGAGCAGTTGCCCCTAGATAGGCTTTAACTGCTCTTACTACATCCAACGAATGTAGAGATCTCTCTTCCGGAGAACAGGGATCTGGATAAAAGGAAGGTAGAACAATGTCTTGGTTTAAATGAAAATCAGAAACCACCTTCGGTAAAAAACTAGGATGAGGGCGTAGTACCACTCTATCCTTGTGTATAATCAAATAAGGCTCCTTACAGGAAAGAGCTGCTAATTCTGATACTCTTCTAGCAGAAGAGATGGCCACCAGAAAAATTAACTTCCTTGTCAACAAGACCAAAGGAATCTGACTTATTGGTTCAAAAGGCTGTTTCTGTAACACAGCCAGGACCAAGTTCAAGTCCCAGGGGTTTAGGGGCGCTTTAACCGGAGGATTAAGACGCATCACCCCCTGCATAAAGTTTCGGACCAAAGAATGCGAAGCAAGTGGCCGCTGAAATAATACTGATAAAGCAGAGACCTGGCCCTTGATGGTACTCAAGGCCAGCTTCATCTCTAATCCTAATTGTAGAAAATCAAGAATTCTACCTATGACATATTTCCTGGGATGCCAACCTCTGGATTCACACCAGGTTATATAAGCTTTCCAGACTCTATGATAAATCATCCTGGAAGCTGGCTTCCTTGCATTAATCAAGGTAGATATGACAGGACCTGAGAGCCCACGACTCTTCAGAACGTGGGTCTCAGTAGCCAAACCGTCAAATTTAGCGTTTGTAAGGCAGGATGGAACACTGGACCTTGAGATAACAGGTCTGGGCGTTCCGGTAGTGTCCACGGGGAACCTACTGTCATCCTTACTATTTCTGCATACCAAGTCCTTCTGGGCCAAGCGGGGGCCACCAGAAGTACAGACTTCCTTTCTTGCCTGATCCTGCGAAGGAGTCGTGGTAATAGCAGAATAGGCGGGAATGCGTAAATCAGTGAGAACCGATGCCACGGAATCACCAACGCATCCGTCCCGCATGCAAGAGGATCTTTTGTCCTTGCCACAAATCTGTCTATCTTTTTGTTGAATCGGGATGCAAAGAGATCTACATCTGGAACCCCCCATCTTTGGCATATGGCCCAAAAGACGTCGGGATGCAGAGACCATTCCCCTGGAAGTAACTGCTGGCGACTTAGATAGTCCGCCTGCCAATTCTCTATTCCCGGGATGAAAACTGCCGATATGCATGGCACATGCATCTCTGCCCAGACTAAGATCTGGTTCACCTCTTTTTGAGCAGCTCGGCTCCGGGTGCCTCCCTGATGATTGACATAAGCCACTGCTGTGGCATTGTCGGACTGGATCCTGACCGGACAACCCTGTAGCCTGATAGTCCAGGCCTTTAGAGCTAGATGTATCGCCCGGATCTCCAGAATGTTGATGGTTAAGGCCCTCTCTGTCTTGGACCATACCCCTTGGACCGCAGCCTGTTCCAGAACTGCTCCCCAACCTGACAGACTGGCATCTGTTACCACTGTCCAGGTAACCGGTAGAAAGGATTTCCCCTTCTGCAGGTTTTCGGGTATGAGCCACCAATTGAGGCTCTGACGCACCGCATGCGACAGGTGCATCGGAAAGTCTAATGCCTGAACTTTCCTGTTCCAGGTCAACAGAATACTGTGTTGCAGCATTCTTGAGTGAAACTGAGCATAGGGAACTGCTTCGAATGAAGACACCATCTTCCCTAGTAGCCTCATACAAAGGCGGACTGAGGGACCCTTCTTGGTCCTTACTGTCAGAATCAGCTCTCTCAAAGCAGTGATCTTTGCCTGGGGTAGAAATATTTTCTCCTGGCCTGTATCTATAATCAGACCTAAATACTCCAGTCTTCTTACTGGTTTTAGGAAAGACTTTTCTAAGTTGAGGATCCAACCCAGGTGTTCTAGATACCTGACTGTGGTCCTCAAGTTTCCATTCAAAGAGGCTACCGACCGGTCTATCAAGAGCAGGTCGTCTAGGTATGCTATGACAGCTATACCCTGAGCCCTTAATCTGGCCAGAGGAGGAGCCAAGATCTTTGTGAACACTCGAGGTGCAGTGGCTATCCCGAAAGGCAGAGCCACAAACTGGAAATGGCGCCCTCCTACCTCGAAGCGCAGAAACTTCTGATGAGCAGGAAAAATGGGCACATGCAGATATGCATCTCTGATGTCTATTGATGCCAGAAATTCTCCTCCCTGCAGGGTGGGAACTACTGTTCGAATTGATTCCATGCGGAAGGATTGAATCCTTAGGAATCGGTTCAGATCCCTTAGGTCCAGAATGGGCCTGACATCCCCATTTGGCTTTTGGACCGTAAAAAGGTTGGAATAGAAGCCCAATCCCTGGTCCTTTGCGGGAACTATCATAATGACCTCCTGCGACAAAAGTCGCTCTAACGCTAGAAGGAGCGACTGCTTTTTCTCTGGGTCTCTGGGAACACTTGATCTGAGGAACCGAGGAGAGGGGAATTCCTGAAACTCCAGCTTGTACCCTAAGGTTACCGTGGAGATTACCCATCTGTCCTGGAAGTCCTCCTGCCAGAGCTCTGAGAACTGTCGCAGTCTTCCCCCCACTCGAGTGAGCGGGGGCGCCCCCTCATGCAGATGTCTTAGTGTTTTGCCTAGTAGGCTTCTTTCCCCAGGACTTCTTTTGTCCCTGGGGTTGACTCTTGTCTCTGGACCCCGATGGAGGGATGGAGGCGGCCGTCGAGACTGCCTGGAGGCTGAAGCCCCCGGCGCTGGGGAAAGAGTCCGTTTGAAAGAGGGACGCTTACTCTTCTTCTTGACAGGTAAGAGAGTGCTTTTCCCACAAGAGATTCTCTTGATATAGTTATCCAAGTCCTCTCCAAACAACCTTGCACCACGAAATGGAAACCCAGCCAGTAGCTTCTTACATGGTGCTTCGGCTGACCAATTTTTCAACCATAGGATTCTACGTATATGCACCAACCCCAGTGAAAGACGGGAGGTTTGCACGATAGAATCTCTAATGGCGTCAACCACAAAGCATAAGGCCGCTGGAAGGTTAGCAAACCCCTGGGCCTGCTGTTCAGGTAATACTTTGATGACCTGCTTAACATGGTCTCTTTAAGTATTGACAGACTCCAATCGCTGCTACTGCAGGTTGGGCCACTGATCCTGCTAAGGAGAAAACATCCTTCAATAGGGATTCCATCCTTTTATCTACAGGATCCCTGAGCATCTGAGCATTGTCTACAGGACAAGTCAGGCTATTATTTACGGAGGAAATGGCGGCATCAATAGCCGGTATTCCCCACATTTTAATAAACTTTTCTTCCATCGGATAAAGTGTTGAAAACTTTCTCGGCGGAAAAAAACGTTTGTCTGGGTGATCCCACTCAGAATAAATGAGCTTTTCAAGTAAAGTATGAACATGAAAAGCATGTGCTGCTTGGAAAGGTTTCAGTGACCCCAAAGCAGAAGAGGATTCTTTAGCAGTTTCAGGTATGGGCAACTTAAATGTGGAGCGGACCAATCCAGTAAGGATCTGCACTAAGACTTTCTCCTCTTGGGAAGTCGCAGAGAGTCCCTCTCCACCTGATTCCTCCGAAGAGGAATCATCCGTCCCATCCCGATCCTCTGAAAGGGATTCATCTCCTTTATCCCAGAGCTCCTCTGTCTGAGGGTCTTGGGGAACAGAGGAAAGCCTAGTGCGTTTTCTTCCACTGAGTGAAGACGTAATCACGGCCATTAATCTTTCCTCTAGACCATTAATGGTTGAGGAAAAAACCTCTTGTGTAATATATACAGGGGCTGAAGTGCCAGAAGCAGGTGTAGCCCCTGACCCCGATGGCTCTCCCTGGCTAGCCGTCCCTGGCCCATCTTTAGGGGGGGGAGGATGCTGCCGACAGGGGGCCCTCAGAACCTGAACGAGATCCCCTAGTGTCTCTGGTTCCTGGGGTGCTTGAACCTCTTCTACCCATAGTGCAAAGCAACAAGGTGTGAGGTATACAAATGAACACTGCCCGCTGAGCGATGTAGTCTGGCTAAAAGCCTTGCTACCCAATGCTCAGTCTGGTGTTACTTCAGTAAACGCTGCCTAGGAGAATGCCTGTGTCCCACCTTACATGCGACCGTCAGCTCTGTGTCTCTCAGAAGGCTGTGTGCACCTGTACAGAGTGCCTTTAATAGCCTGCAGCTGGCCTGAGTGGGAGTCTAAGCACCTGTGCTGACGTCCCGCCCCCTCCTCTACCGCCCCCCCCCCCGAGTTTTGAAAAAAACGAGTGCTTCCCGCGCTGGCAGACTCTCCTGTCATGCTTCTGGAGAAAGGCTGGGGATGGGGGGGGGAGGGAGGGAGGCTGGTAACAAGATCTACCTGAACGGCTATATTCAGAGATGGTGGCCATTAGGCCACAGAGCCCGGGTGGTATAACCACTTTCTAGACCCCTGTGGCCCCTCTCTAGCCTGGGGGGGAACATTCAAACATGAGAAATCCCCCCTTCCATCTTACCTTGCAGCTGGCTTGAGACGCTGGGACATAAACAGCGAAAAAACACTGAGACAGACAGTCAGCATGTGCAGGTTTGTGCTCTTGGCAGCCCCCGGTGGTCACAATAGGCATAGCATGCATTTACCTTAAAGGAGAAAAGCCACTAGAACTCAAAAATTCTGTGGAATCTCCTCTTACCTTATCCAGCTGCAGGGTGCTGTTTACACAGACCCAATCTTCACCTCTCATGGTGGGCTCCGTTTGAAAAAAACGTCAGAGACTGGGGCCCCCTACGAATAGGGGGATCCAACAGTTCTGGGACCATAAAGCACCTCGCCAGAAATTAGGAAGTTTAAAGCCATTTTCTGATCTGCGGGGTCCAGCTCTCTAAAAAGAGAAGCATTACGGGTAAAACCTCGTTTCTTCGGACACGAGGCCCGGGTACCATTCAATTCGGCCATGAAAAGACACTTTGAATGGATCCGGTTCGCCTGGCTTGCCCCAGTATAGGATCTTAGGATATTCCCTTTGGAGCTCAGCACAGGACATCTTTACACGTCCATCACCTAAGACACTGGCGTAAAAACTGAGGTATCCCTGCAAGGGGGAGGGATTATATAGGGGGTTGAACTTCCTGATAGGGTGTGCCAGTGTCCAATCACCAGTGATACCTATATAACCCATCAGTAATTACTGAGGCTCTGTGTCCCGTGATGTTCGAGAAAGAAATGAAGTGCTGCAACAGAAAAACAGAAAATGTTCAGGCGCAAAAAATGCTAGTGTTAATGACAAAATGTGTATATACATATACCATACTGTGAACAAAAACAACATGTGATGTCTAGAAAGTTAAATATATATAATAAACAATGTGTGTATACAATTGTAAAGCCATACAGGTGTGGCCGTGAAGCAAATAATGATGAGCAACGTGAATCAATTTAAATAAACTGATGATGTGTGAATGATTAAATGATGAATTGAATTAAATCAAGTGCACTATACCCATTGACTAAATGTACAAGTGTCAGCATATGTGGATATGAAAAAAGGAAGAGGATAGTTTTAACATGTATATGGATATATGGAAAGTATATAAGTATACGTATACACATATAAACCAATGTGGTTAAAGGCATAAGTGGATCGACATATGTAAATATGTGTATATTGTAAAGTACCACTAAATGCAAACATACATAAATGTTAATGTTCCTGTGATAAGCCAATGTATATTTATCCTTTAATTTTTAATATTCAATTATTAAACCTCTTTTTAATAGTTAATGCATGAATAGATAGAGTCTATGAATTAAATCATGGCAATGTGAAGTGTAATAAATGTATGAAGTAGCAATATATCTATCCATATGCAAGAAATATATTGCGCTGACACCCGAATAGACAGCAGCCAGCACAGCAATAGACAAAAATGCAAAAACTAGTGATTATAGCAGTTGTGCAGCGCTAGTGAAAAATTTCTGCAAGGCTACAGAAATCAATAACTATTAGTGCTCACAAATCTATGAACAGAAATAATTAACATATATATGGTAATAATGTCCGTGAAGAGAGTCTATATAGTGCAAAAACTGAAAAGATGTGATCATACGTGATAAAACTTGATCTAATAGGAAAATTATAGTCCTTTAGGATATGAATAAATGTGAAAGACAGCCACCACCGATTGCAGGAAGGCTTACTGGAACAAATGGACCCAAATGGGCATATGCCCAATGAGTTGCCAAAGCTTGTGGTATAAACACCAGAGGATGGATCATCCACACGTATGGTTTATGCCAAGATGGGAGATGCTTCCATATACTGAAAAGAGCTCCGACCAGGCTCTGTTTAGAAAGACTGGTGTCCACAAGTTTTGGTGGGATGTGTCTTTAACCTTGTAACATGCAGTATGACCAAGAAGGAAACAAAAACACTTCACATAGTGTAAACCCATAGGTATACTAAGTTTAATGTAAAAAAAATTGGGAACACTCACATTTGGGAAGAGTAAAACAAGCGCTTGTAATCATGAATAAAAGCAACACAATGACATCAGCAGAGCTTGATCCTACGTGTTTCGTCTGAGACAACCCAGATAAGGTCTCCTTAGAAGAAATGCGTCTGGCAATTTCTTTTGCATTAAAAACTTAGTATACCTACGGGTTTACTGTTTCCTTCTTGGTCGATTGGTCGAGTTTGCTGTTTCCTTCTTGGTCGATTGCTACTTCAGAAAAACTTTGAAGAGTGTCTAGAACACAAAAAACAACCCCATACTGTAGCAGCTTTGTTCCCTGTTTTTAGGCTTTAGTCCCCCTTTATTTTCACCAGGGGATCTGGCTCAGTAACACATTTCCTGCCTTAACCCCTTTGCGCTGAGCGTACGCATATATGCGGCCTCTGCTTTCGGGGGTTATACCAGGATGATGCCCGCAGCTGCAGGCATTATCCCGGTACCGTTTTTTAATTTTTAGAGCGGGCTATCGGTTTTCCAGGTTTAATAACTGATGTGGCTAAAAGCCGCTAGATTGTTATCCCGGAGGAGTGGGAGGAGACATCCCCGCTCCCGCCGCTTTGACAGGGCCTCCCGTCCCACCGGGAGACCCGATCCACGATCCAGCACTTCCAGCGTCTAGCCACAGACGTCTAGCCACCGTAAGCGGCTTCGTTCCAGTCTCCTGAATGTAAACATGGAAGCGACGTCACAACGTCACTTCCAGTTTACTCAGCTGCCAATGGTGCCAGATTT
This sequence comes from Aquarana catesbeiana, assembly GCF_042186555.1. Taxonomy (NCBI): domain Eukaryota; kingdom Metazoa; phylum Chordata; class Amphibia; order Anura; family Ranidae; genus Aquarana; species Aquarana catesbeiana. The sequence continues at coordinate 200,518,691 of NC_133330.1, read as the reverse complement.
AAAAAAATACAGTATTCAGAATCGCTATTTTGGCGATCTGAATACTTTGAAGTTCAGAGGCGGGATTAGAGGTCTTTTAGACCCCCGATCCCTCCATAAAGAGCACCCGTCACCACCTATTACTGTCACAAGGGATGTTTACATTCCTTGTGACAGCAATAAAAGTGATCACATTTTTCAAAACACAATTTAAAAACATAAAAATAAATAAGAAAAAACATTTTTTAAAGCGTCCCCGTCCCGCAAAGAAAACGTATACAGAAGTCGCGCCGCATATGTAAACAGTGTTAAAATCACACGTGAGATATCGCCACGATAGTCAGAGCGAGAGCAATAATTTTAGCACTAGACCTCCTCTGTAACTCTAACCTGGTAACCGTAAAAAAATTTGAAAGCGTCGCCTATGGAGATTTTTTAGGTACCATAGTTTGTCGCCATTCCACGAGTGCATGCAATTATAAAAGCGTGACATGTTTGGTATCTATCGGCGTAACATCATCTTTCACATTATACAAAAAGATTGGGCTAATTTTACTGTTTCGTTTTTTAAAATTCATGAAAGTGTCCCTTTTCCCAAAAAGTTGCATTTAAAACACTGGTGTACGAATACCGTGTGACATAAAATATTGCAACACTCGCCATTTTATTCTCTAGATTCTCTGCTAATAATATATATATATATATATATATATATATATATATATATATATATATATATATATATATATATATATATATAGTTCTAAGTAATTTTCTAGCAAAAAAAATATGGATTTTAACTTGTAAACACCGAAATGTCAGAAATAGGCTTAGGAATGAAAGGGTTAAAATGGCTAGTTTTTCCATAGAGAAGGAGTAGAGAGAGACACCTTTAGACGGCAGCATCCTGGAGGGGGGTACCATTAGATGGAACAGTAGGTTAAGTTCCTTTTCACACTCGTCTTGCGACTGCAAAGTCGCATGACAAGTCGTACCCCATGATTTCCAATTAGTACCATTTATATAAATGTGCAACTTCAAGTCGCACCGACTTCAAAGTAGTCCCTGTACTACTTTGGTCAGACTTTGATGCGAGTTGAGGTCCATAGACCTCAACTTTACACAGGAATTCCCTGAAAGCACGTCCTTTAAGTCGCAGCAGTGTGAAAGGGGCCTTAGATGGATTTTACCAGCAAATTTAGACTCCAAATCACACCTGACCAGTTTTTCTCCAAAATTCTCAACAAACAAAATCTCATGTAATTAAATAGTGTCTGTTCATATTGCATATAAAGCTCTCAGGCATCTGTAGCTCAACACCTGATGCTCCCAAAAGCAACATAAGCTATTTTGAGGCAGATTTGGGTGTTTTTGGTCTCAAAGTCTTTAATAGAAAGAAGTACTAAACGTTTTTTGCCTGAATGCAGGGAATACATTCATGTAAAAGGCCTTTCAGCTTTAGAACCACTTAAAACCTAACACCAGCTTACATTTGTTACAGAAACAGTTTTTTTTCTTTTTAGGCTAAAGATTTTACATAAGCTGACCATTGTAGGCATGAAAAAAATAAAAATAAATAACCGAGCTAGTGAAACACCCAATAAATAAAACAAATGAAAAAAAATATAGAATATCATTAAACAATGCAGCAATCCCCACAAAGTGAATACATAAATTAATAAACTCCCCATAAATTCATAAAAGCCTCAAATTCCCCTTGAAGTGAAAGGTAAAAGATTAAAAAAACAAAAACAAAATTTAAACAAATGTCTCGTCAGTTCAGTATATGAATGATATTAGTTTTAAGAATAATGTATTTTCCTGGTCTTTGATTACCTTCTTTTCCATCCCAGCATTTTGCAGTGAATAAGATTATAAGGAAGCGTTGGAACATGTTGCAGAATGATAAGGTTCTAGGGCCCATTTTACCACCCAAACCTCAGGTGATCTATAGGGGTGTTCCTTCCTTGAAGGATCATGTGGCAAAAAGTCATCCAACATTTTTTCATAATTTGACAGGCTTTTACTAATGTAGAAAATGTACTCTATGTCAAGTTAATGGATGTAGGAAAATTGACAACTTTAGCTCTAGGGTCACCTTGAGATTATATACTATCAAATCAGTCATCACATGCACTACCACAAAATGTGGTTTGTTACAATGCCCATGGGGTCTCTAATATGTGGGGAGGACCACATGGGCCTTGAATGTTCATCTACAGACATGCCTAGGCAACATTAGGAGAGGTTTTAAGAGTCATAGCGTCCCTAGACACTATGCCACTGTGCATAATAAAGACCTGGCAGGTACAATATTTTGGGGACAGACAAGTATCCTCCAGTGCTGGAAGTGCTGTTAAGAGAGAAAATTCAAGATTGGAGAGACTATATCGTATCATCCTTATAATTTATATCTATGTTTTTTGTGGTTAAAGTTTTATGTGTTTTTTGCTCTCTCCTCCTTTCTAATTTTCAAAATGTTATTTTCCCTGATCTTTTACCCCATTGGAGTTTATAATAATTGTATTTTAAGAACATTTGGGTTTTCTTTTTGGGGGTGGGCAAAATACATTTTTTCTATTTTTCCATTGTATATTTTACAGATTTTACTTATTTATGAAGTGTCTCCTTGACCCTGATTTGGGTTCCCTTACACATTTTTTGGGAACAGTCATACTTGGGTATGACCAGTAGATAGTATTTCAGAGATTCATTTTTTGCATAGTTACGTTGATCCAGCTTGGCTATTGCTATGGTCTTTTGGGTCCTGTGCTGAGCAGCTGGGCTTAGGCACCATTCACATAATGCCTTGCATTTTCTTCAATGAATGCAAAGCGTTCACTGATTAAAAGGAGGTGGAGTGGTAACATCACAATCCTTATCTTGTCAAATCTGAAAACGCATTGCATTCATTAAGATGGTTGCAAGGTGTCTGTGCCAGGCAAGTGACACCCTGTGGCTATTATGCAGCACAGCAACCACTTGGCATTGAGACCTGGAAGACAGTGGCAAGCACTGCAATAGTGGTAACTACTACAGTGATCCCACATATGCATACTTACATTGGTCCAAGCTGGAGCTGCATCTATACCTGGAGACTACAGGGTAAATGACTGCACGGAATGTGATCCTTGTGTGCAGGGTGGGATTAGTGAAGCAACATGCGGATCTACTGGAAAGAAGACAGGGAGAGTCGCACATTTTGACCACTTGACAGCAGATGGAGCTACGTTCAACTGTAGTCCTAAAGACTACAATCAAGTCATGACTATGGAGCACTGCAGAAGAGGGAGGAAGAGGGGTCACTTAACTAAAGGAAGTTAAAATCTGGGATTCAAGCACTTGTATTTTGAGTCAAAGCACTTACCTTGCATTAGCAGATTTTTTTTTTTTTTTTAATAACTAAAATCCTATTTTTAGTTATAGTACAGTATTCCATTTGAAATAAATTTTCCCTCAGTTCTACTTTAAATGACTTTAAGACAGAAATGATCTCCGATTCCTTTACCTTTTCATCAGGGATTGTATTAGAGGTATCAGAGTGATGGATCATAGCAGGAATTCCCCCCAGTTTAGACACTGCAGTTTGCAGAAGAGTGAAGTTTGTTCTTTCATTAGCCAATAATTCTTTATACAAGGCTGAGGTGGTGAAGCCTGTAAAACAAATAAAACAATTATGGAAACCACGGTCATTATTATCCTTCATGGTGTCAGGTCATGTAAAACTGAGCGAATATGGGTGAAAGCTGATGGGTTAAAATTACTCCAGTGCTAAAATTTATTCCAATTTACCAATGTTCTGGGTATTTATTTTGGAAGACCGCAGTCAAGAGAAATTTCCAATCTATTGTACATTTAAATTGTGGCTGCACATAACTAAGTGCTTGGTGTAGTAACCAGACATCATTTGCAGTAATCCTCGGTTCATTTACAATGAGTTTGGGCATAATTTGCACTTTAACTACTTAACCACCTCCCACTGCACATATACGGCTGGGTGGGCGCTTCCTCCTGAATGGACGGTCGGGAACGTCCTTCAAAAAGAGGGGGGATCACCAGCACAGCGGCGCGATCCCGATGTGCTCATGTCACCCGGACACGGCATATCACCAATCGGCAGGAGGGCTCTGTGATTGGCCCTCCTGATCACATGATGGCTGTGTCCAATCACAGCCATCATGTGATGTAAATAGAGAGCCGGTTGCTAGGCGATCAGCTTCCTCATACGGAAGTTGTCAGTGAGGAGAGGAGAGCAGATCGCTGCAGCCAGCCGGTGATCAGTGAGTAGGAGCGTTTTTTTTACAGCTTTTTACACACTGATCACCGACCCAGTGTCCCCACACAATGTCCCCAAAACACTGTCACCACACAAGTCCCCACACAGTAAAAACACCTGTCCCCCACATATGTAACAGTCAAATCATGCCCCAATGATCATCTGCACAAATATGTCCGTGATCAACTGCGTACATCTGTCAGTGATCACACAAACCAATTATTATACACTTAAAAGGGATTATTTTTTTTTTACCAAAAACATGTAGCAGAATACATTTTGGCTTAAATTTATGACAAAATTAGATTTTATTGGATTTCTTTTAAAATAGAAAATAGTTTATTTTTCAAAATTTCCGCTCTTTTTTCACTTCTATCAAAAAAAACGGAGTCATGAATAAATACCACCACAGTGGTTAAGGACGGGCCTATTTTTCAGACTTGGTTGTTTAAAAGTTAAAAATCAGTTTTCTTTTTTTGCTAGAAAATTATTTAGAACCCCCAAACATTCTAAATATTATATGCAATACTTTATGTCACACCATATTTGCGCAGCGGTCTTACAATCGCAATTTTTTTTTTGAAAAAAATTAAATTAAAAAAAAAATATATAAGACAACAGTAAGGTTAGCCCAATTTTTTTATATTGTGAAAGATAATGTTACGCCGAGTAAATTGATACCCAACATGTCACGCTTCAAAATTGCACCCGCTCGTGGAATGGCAACACACTTTGACCCTTAAAAATCTCCATAGACGATGTTTAATAATTTTTACAGGTTACCAGTTTTGAGTTAGGAAAGTTGTAGTGCTAGAATTATTGCTTTCACTATTGCAGCGATACCACGTGTGGTTTGAACACAGTTTTCATATGCGGGCGTGACTTTTTTTTTTTTTATTATTTATTTTACTTTATTTTTTTTACACAGTCCTTTAAAAAAAAAAAAAAAAAAAAAAAGGGGTCACTTTTATTCCTATTACAAAGAATGTAAACATCCACTGTAATAGAAAAAAGCATGACAGGATCTCTTTAATGTGAGGTTTGGGGTCCAAGACCTCAGATCTCACATTTACACTAAAATGCAAGAAAATAAAATAAAATTCCCCATTTAAGACCATTAGACAGAAGTGACGTTTGACGTCGCTTCCGCCATCCAATGGTATGGAGCCGAGTGGGGGCCATCTTTCCCTCACTTGGCTCCAGGCTGTTGAGGGTAGAGGACCCGATTGTCTACCGATGGATCCGGTAAGCGCCGGAGACCACCGGAGCATGGCAGGAGGGGGGGTCCCCTCTCCCACCCCCGATAAACATGATCTTGCAGCGAATCCGCCGCGGAGACCACTTATCTAAAAGAGGACCGTCTGCCATTGAAGAGGATACCAGAGTTATGGCAGCTATTTGCTGCAACAACAATGGTATTCCACTTCAAACAGCTGACATACGACGGCGGGCGGTCCGTAAGTAGTTAAAGCAATAGTAGATAAACAAGACTTACCATCACACATTCCAGACCACATATCGACAGAGTTGTCAGAATCGGAGGAAGAATTGAGCCCTACTGTCCCAGTTTCACTACATTCTATGGTCTGTGTGGTTCGCTGATGAACAGCATCTAATGCCACATAGCTGGGGTGGTAATGGTTAATTAGGTAACAAAATACTCTCCCATCAGAAAATGACACAGTGAAGTTTTGAACCTACAAAAGCAAAAAAAGGAAGAAGAAGAAGAAAAGAGAATATAATATATAAAAAATAAATGACAAATCAAATTTGCCCCTTCGTACCAATAGCAAATCAAAAAAGTTAAGGTGGGTAACTGGCATCATTTGTTACAGTAGGACATGGACATTTGGGGTGTGTGTGTGTGTGTGTGTGTGTGTGTGTGTGTGTGTGTGTGTGTGTAAGGTATGCCTTACATAAAGTCTCAGAAATCTTTCACTAAAGTCTTCACATTATAAAGTTTGAATACCAGGTCATAGATAGATTATTTATAACTGTAAAAGAACAAAATTCCACACTCTAATTTTTAAATTTTTCCTGGAAAAAAACAAAAAAACACGGCTTTGGAAAAAAGCCAGTTTTTCTCCCCAATTTCATTAGTTTTTTTTTTTGCAGGCCTTTCCATCTCTAATCATACCATTAACTCGCAAAGTTTCCCAGGGTGACAACTGTACTGAGCAGTCTGGTCACCCTAGGCCAGGGATTGTGTTAGGACTACATAACACTTCCCTCTTTTCTCCATGTAAGGGGGAAGTGTTTTGTAGTTTGCAGAGATAGCAGGGAACAATGCTAACTGATAACAGTCCAGAGGTAGGGAGCTCAGTTAGTTATCAGCCCACAAGATTTCTGGCTGAATGAACAGCTATTTGTTTGCACTTGCCAAAACAGATTATAAGATACTTTAAATGGTATATTTAACAAGTTGCCGACCAGCCGCCATATTTTTACTGCAGCAGGTCGGCTCTCCTGCGCGAACCGACGTACCTGTACATCAGTCTGTGCATGTGAGATTATGGGCGCGCGGGCTCGATGTCCGCCGGCCGCAATCAATGTTTAGAGGCAGAACGGGGATCTGTCTTTGTAAACAAGGCGATTCCCCGTTCTGCCAGATGAAATGACAGATCTTCTGTCCCCAGTGATCGGAAACAGTGATCTCTGTCATGTCCCAGTAAGCCCCCCACCCCTACAGTTAGAACACACCCAGGGAACACAGTTAAACCCTTGATTGCCCCCTAGTGTTAACCCCTTCTGTGCCAGTGTCATTTATACATTGATCAGTGCATTTTATAGCACTGATCAATGTAATAACGTCACTGGTCCCCAAAAAGTGTAATTTGGGGTCAGATTTGTTCGGCGAAATGTCACAGTCCCGCTAAAGATCGCAGCTTGTCACCATTACCAGTAAAAAAAAAAATTAAAAATATAAGTCCATAAATCTTTCCTGTAGTTGTAGACACAATAACTTTTGCGCAAACCAATTAATATACGCTTATTGTGATTTTTTTTACCAAAAATATGTAGAAGTATACATATTGGCTTAAATTTATGAAGACATTTTTTTCTTACATTTTTTTTGTGGATATGTTCTATAGCAAAACATACATTTTTTTTCCCCCAAAATAATTGTCACTTTTGTTTATAGCGCAAAAAATAAAAACCGCAGGTGATAAAGTACTACCAAAAGAAAGCTCTATTTGTGAGGAAAAAAGGACATACATTTTGTTTGGGTACAATGTTGCACTACCACGCAATTGTCAGTTAAAGCAACGCAGTGCTGTATCGCAAAAAATGGCCTGGTCATTAGAGGGCAAATCCTTCCCTGGCTGAAGTGGTTAAAGTACCATTTTTTTATCATTGTTCTGCCCTTCATTGGACAAAATGCATGTAACTGTCACATGTAGATCGAGGCTTCCTAAAGCTGGATACACGCTATACAACTTTTGTTGTTTGATTTTCTTTAGATTTACCTTCAATTATGTAGTGCCTGCCTGACTGCATACAAATTGAAAGTGTTTAGGTATGACCCCATATGATATTGTTTTGGTAAATCTAAAGGAAAAAATCTAAAAGGAGATTGTACAGTGTGCATTAGGGGTGCTGAATATAAATCGTAGCATCGATGCGTGGCGATTCAGCCGTCCGCGATTCTGCATTGACCAATGACGTCATCCGCCATGCCCTGCTTTACCTCACAGCAAGAGGAGCGCATGGAATGCGGAACAGTGGACGTTAGCCCTGCACTCTTTTCCCGCTGACGCCATCCCCAACCGCCCGGCTTCGCTGTGTTGCAGGCAGATGCGGGAGACCCGAACGAGCATCCCCAAGTTTCTGAATACAGGACGCGCTTGTCCTCCTCACACTCTGTCAGACTGTCATCAGGTACTAAGGACATTACCCTCCCACTTAACTTTTTCTGTTGAACAATGGCTATATAATAACTGTCATTTACCCAAGGATATGGTAGCAATGGCAAGTAGGGGCAGAGCTGTCAGCTTCATATTTCATCTAGCTTTGTGTTTCTCTATTAGCAACATATGTGTCTCAAGCAGCAAATAACCCAATAGTATATCTACCCAATAGCAATACATTTACCTTTAGCTGCAAATATTCCCCACCCCCCCTGCAGTGTACTTCCAGTAGAATATGTACCTTTTTTATTGTTATAGTGTGATTTGTTTGTTAAAATGATACTAAAAGGGTTTTTTTTTTTAAGAAAAAATAAGATATACTTACCTGCTGACCCTCTCCTGTACCATGTCTGCAGTCTCTGACCCTCTCTGGTAGTAGGTCTGCAGCCTCTGACCCATTTCCTGCATCATGTCTGCAGTCTCTGACCCATCTCTTGCACCATGTCTGCATTCTCTGACCCTCTCCTATAGTATGTCTGCAGTCTGACCCTCTCCTGTAGTATTTTGGGGGGAGCCTCAAACTCCAATTTAAGTTGTTTGCTGTGTTTAGACTTTGCTACTTGCAGGGAGTCTCTTTTTTTAAAAACAGATAAAATTAAAAAAAAAAATTAATAAATAAATAAAAAAAGAAGAGTTCTGACTGCATGAATTTTTGTTGGATGGAAAACCATGCGCAGTAATCATGATAAATCGCAGAAACAAAATCAAATCGTTGACATAATCTAAATCAGATCGAATCATGAGACCAGTGACGATGCACACCTCGAGTGTGTATCCAGCTTTAGTCTAGTTATGAGGTCCAACCTGCCATCCTCTCTTCTACAACTTGTCTCAGCTCACAGCAGTTTCCCAAGACAATCTGTGGCAAGAGGAATGCAGAGAGTCAGGGCGCCAACATCCCCATCCCCTTCGTTCATCTCATTTCAAGAAAGAGCCCAGCACCAAGACAAGCTGCAGTTATGATGCATCCGTCTCTTCCTGGAAGTTATTGGATCGACCATGGGAGGGAAGAGGTACAAGACCTAGCTACATGTGACAAATTTCTACAGGCACTTTGTCCCATGGGGAGCAGAACAATGTGCAAAATTTGTATAGATAATTCTTTAACAGACTAAAAAAGGAAGCAATTGAGAAAAACGTATTGTTAGAATCGACATACCTTAACTGCACTATTGTTACACATTTCTAAGGAGTTTAAATGATAAATTCAAAAGTGCCTGCAATGCTAGTGGATGGTAAAAAAAAAAAAAAAAGAAAAAAAATACCTTTGTGTTATAGAAGGCACATATTGCGTTAATCCATTCCATGAGTAGCAGTACTTGTTCACTGTAATTCTCTGCTAAAAATGGGATACTGTCACGCTTCGTGGTGACTGATGGAAAAGACAAAGCACGTAGGGCAGCAAGCTTTTTCTGGGTGCTGTAACTGCTTTTCAGGAACTTTATCTCTTCTTTTAAATGGTCAACATTCAGCACAACTTCCACCTATTACAGATAAAGAACAATGGTCATAGCAGATTAGACAGAAAGAAAGCCATATCTACAGTTCGAAAGGGGCACCAAGTACATACTAAAATAGAATGTTTAACATGAAAAAAGGACCCTCATTTGCTCTCAGCCTCCTCCAAATGTAGATTCCTTTTTTGCCGCTGTGATCCAACTTCCTGTTAGAGGATGACTATGTTCATTCTCCATGTTCCCACTCTGTATGTAATAGTGTAGCCACCCTCTCTTACTTGGACCGGAGATAGACTAGGGACTGTGAACTATGGCAGCGGTCACGATCCAGTGATCCGTGGACTACTAACAGTCCACAAGAAAATTTTGGAGGTCCCCCGGGGTTCTGCCGCAAATCAACATTGTGGCGGATATATACCGCCCAATGTTGTTTCCAGTCAATACTGTCAGCGTGTAAGGATACCCGATGCCTCCTCTGAGGTTCTGGCTCTTGTAAACTCAAAGGGACCAAGGCATAAGTATAAGGCAGGGGTTTCCAAACTTTCTAAACAAAGGGCCAGTTTACTGTCCTCCAGATTTTAGGGGTGTCGTACTGTGGCCATTGGGAGTAGAAATTGTGTTGCTGTCAGTGGGAGTAAACAATACATTGGTATTAGTGGGAGGGAAGGTGCCCTATCGCTGGTGTAGGTGGGAAGAATAATGCCCCTGCCCCATCGTTGGTGTCAATGGGGGGGAATAGTGCTCCATTGTTGATGTCAGTAGCAGGAATATTGCCCCACTGTTGGTGTTAGTGGAAGGAAAAGTGCCCCAAGGGCCAGATAAAGGCAAGCAAAGGGCTGTATCAGGCTCCCAGGCCGCAGTTTAGAGACCCCTGGTATACGGCAACAGTGTGATCCAGGGGGAGGGGGTCAGAGAGCCAGATAACTGTGTATAATACACATAAAATTCATGTTAGTGGTCCATGAGAATTAAAATCGTGAGTTTAGTGGTCTGTGAGGTCGGCGACCACTGGACTATGGGATCTTTAGTATGCATTGAGCAGGGCACATAACAGCAACCGATGTGCACCGCTTGTTCTATATATATATATATATATATATATATATATATATATATATATATATATATATATATATATATATATATATATATAGAGAGAGAGAGAGAGAGAGAGAGAGAGAGAGAGAGAGAGAGAGAGAGAGAGAGAGAGAAGTGAGGGGGAAAAAGGAGAGGTTCGGGAGGTAGCGAATGACGTTACAAGGAGGCAGAAAAACACCATAACAATTTCATGAAAAATAGAATACAGGGCCATTAAAGTGGATGTAAACCTAAAAAGTCATAAAACCTTGCTACTGCCTCTTTAAAAAGGTAATCCAATCTGCTGAGTGCTGCCCGTAATTTTGTTTCTGCTGCCAGTGAGCTAGAATACCTGGTTGATCCTGCCTGTGTCTCTCCTCATCAGAGTAAACTGACTACGCTAGCATGGCTGCTCATCCCAATGTCTATAAAGCCTCGCTGTGCAAGAGCACAGCATGCCCATGTAGTTCCGTGGTCTGTACAAAGTCACACCCTCCACCCATCCACACCCTCCACCCATCCCTCCTGCCTTGAATCATACGGAATTCGCCTGCAACTCCTCCCCTCCTGTTTGTTAATGCTGCTGTTCTCTGCTGACATATAGAAAATTCCTCAGAGAGGATCAGAAACACCTCCCAGGATGTTTCCCTGAGCTCAGGCTAACAAGTAGAACATGTCAGATGACAGTTATACAGTGGCATTTAAAGAGGCATTTACACTTTTTATTAGGGGAAAAAAAAAAAAAAAAAAAAACAAACACACACACACACACACACACACACACCACTACACAAGCATCATGACAGTTGATTAATAGGAATGGTATTGTGAAACTACTCTCTTTAAGCAATGCAAGTGTATGGATTATTTTTGGAGAATAATGATATAATTCAGTGTCACTGGTTGTCTCATCATGAGATTATATTTATTTATTTTTTGTTGGAAAAACAAAGTTATTATAGCCATAGTATGCACTGACTAGCATATAATGAACAAATAAGCAGAATTCACAAGATGAAACCACACAAGGGGTAAATGGACGTAATCAGTTTGTGGGAAGTGGCATGAAAGGCAATATCCTGTCGCCAACAAGGTGTAAATATGCGAGCTCAGAAGAAAAGGACATTTTTTGAAAAAGGCAAGGCATTTATGACAGAAGAGATCCTATTGATCTATTCTGCCATAAATGCATTCTCCTGCCTGTCAGCTGCAATGTACACTGAGCTGCACATTTATAACGACCCCAATCTGTGCCGTGGCGACGTGACTCTCAAGTGCATGCGCGGGAGTGACGTCATCGCGGCCTAGCCTATCAAACAGCCGAAGGATCAGAATCCAGAAGAAAGACCGGGAGAAGATGGAAGCACTGGGGGCCAGCTGGATCGATCCCACCACAGTGATGGAGGGTACCTTTTGACAAGTAAGTCTGTCATAATGTACTAATATACTATGCATACTAGCACAAGATTGCATAACCCACCTGGGGGGCCCTAAAACGAAAATTATATAGCGGAGTTTACTACCGCTTTAATAACTTGTTTTAGAAAGGTAGAGGCTTCAGGAGAGTCATAGTTACCTAGGCTTCATCCCCAAAGCGAGTTCATAATCAAACAGCATGCAAAAAAATCTGAACTACCATCCTGGGTCAGTGACTCACTGAATAGAGATGCCAGGACAGCAGCACTGAAGCACAGGTCACCTTTAATGCTCATATTCTACTGTATACATTTTTCCGCCATAAGAGACTAAAATGTGACAAAGCATTGAAAGAAAAATTCTAAACGTTACTTTTTTCTTTAAAATGACAAACATGTTATGCTTACCTGCTCTGTGCAAAACTATTGCACAGAGCAGCCTTGATCCTCTTCCCAGGTCCCCTGCAGGCACTCCTGGCTCTAGCTCCCCCCTGCTGTATGCCCCTATAGCAAGCAGCTTGCTATGGGGGCACTTGTGCGAGCTTACTCACAAAGAACATGGCTTGGCCCAGTCTCCCTGTCCCTCCTTACTGGCTGCGATTGACAGCAGCAAGAGCCGATCGGACTCAGGTAATTATAAGAGGGGGGGAGACTGAATACAGAAGGTTTTTTTTACCTTAATGCATAGAATTCTTTTAAGCAAAAAACTTTTTGCATTTAGAACCACTTATATATTTATAAGGACACCTTATTATAAAGGTTTGTTGGCGAGGGATTACATGGAGAGGACTGACCTTTTCTGTCCAAGAAATATCTACAGTATATACACCTGTGCTCAGTAATGATTTAGTGCTAGCCCAAAACAAAAACCCCATAGTCCTCAGTGAATTGAACCATAAGCACAGCAAGAGACCAGGAAATAAGAGACCCCAGGAAGTTTTGGTATCAGCAGTATCTTCAGCCGAAGAGGCATTTTTTATTTAGGTTTTTGTATAATAATATCAAGGAGTCAGTCTGCATGTCTACAAAACATGGACAGTTTTATCCAAAAACGGTAAGTATGAAGCAGAAGGTTACTTATCATTCTCACACACAAACATGCAAAACAATACCTGAAAGGTTAAAACAATATTCCACAGCAAAGCCAATGTACGTTCTCTGTGTCTGTCCACAATGTCTTTGGATGAGATGGCGTTACCTGTAATGCATTTATTTTTAAAATTGTATTTGAAAGAGTGAAAAGATATATTATAGACATACTCTATATATATTCTCAATACACACATTAAGAATGTTTTAGAAATAAATTAATTCTTTCTTAATCTCTGAAATGATTAACAGCTATTTACCACGCTCATCTTTGATCTGAACACCTCTATCTGTCAAAACTTCAAGTGCCACTTCCACGTTGTGCATTTTCTGTAGGCGACTTATTGCTGGGACTCTCAACTTTTTAGACAGACTCCAGTTATGGGTTAGGAGTTCCATCATTCGCCTGTATATAAAAGAAGTATTATTAAAAAAAGAAAAATAAAAAAAAAAAAGGGAAGGAGGTCAAATACAAAAAAAGTTAAATAGTTTAAGTCAATATTAAAAGAGAAGTATGCCAAAAACTTTTTGCGCTGTACCTCCTAAGGGTGACAGGAGTACATTTACTTTTGTTTTCCTGTGGCCGACCCAGCCGACTCCAGGCTACTGACCACTACCAGTTGACGAGGTTGAGCAGTGCCAAGCTCAGGAAGATCGACAATATTGTCAGGATCCACCCAGCTGTCTGACTGACAGGTGGCTCCATCATTTAGTGCGTGGCTGAGAGCCAGAAAGAACCATGCCTGCCCTCTCCCCAGTCTGCACTTTAGCAAGTGCTGGAGGAGCAGATAGAAGAGCAACAACCGACAGTCACAGCTCTCCACTCAGAGCAGATCAAGAACTGATTGATTAGCAGTTATGTAGTTGCTCAGTTCTCTGTCTTAGACCCCTTTCACACTGAGGCAGTTTTCAGGCATTTTAGCGCACCTGAAAACTACCTTCCTTTGCCTCCCGAATCTGAAAGCCCGAGTGCTTTCACACTGGGGCAGTGTGCTTGCGGGACATTAGAAAAAGCAATGAATGGGCAGCGCTTCCGAAGCACCTGAAAAGCGCTTCCGAAGTGCCGCAACACTGGCGTTTTAACCCCTTCTGCCACTAGCAGGGGTTAAAAGCACCCCTGCTGCATAAAGTTAAAAGTCAGAAGGCAGGACCCGTTTGTCCAGTCAATTTAACTATCTATTTTACTAGTTCTCTTATTGGTGGCTTTCTAATTGTTCTACCTTTATATTTGTAATTGCGTTTATTCACATTTTAGCTATGCGTAAGCATCTTTGCATGTGAAACGCGTTAGCTATTGCGATCTCCTGTCTGTGTGGATGACTTTTGTTGTTTTTATCATAGAATAAAAATGGAATAAAGATGATCGAGTGCAGTAGTCCGGGATCTTCTTGTTCATACAGACTTGTGCACAGTCTGCACCTGATCCTCATCAAGGGTGGATAATTCTAAACCATTGTCCACAGAGCTTGTGGAGCGGTATTACCTTTGGGTTAAAAGCACCCCGCTATCGTTAAAAAGTGACGCTTAAACAGCACTAAAGCGAGCAGCGCTTTAGCACGAACGCACGGGTGGCCCCATTGTGAAAGGGGTCTTCGTGATGTGGGACAGCTGCAGATTCACACAGATGCTGCAGCATTGTCGTATGCATGTTTTTTTTTTTTTTTTTCCATCATCCCATACTTCTCCTTTGAAACATACATTTCCGCTCAGAGCAAAAACAAACAACCAGATGGATCTCTGAAACGAGTTTCACTTTCACTAGAACACTATGAAATAATAGAAACTTGTGCTTAGAAAGAATACTTGTAGACCTCTTTGACATTGTAAAGCACCCTCAGGAGAGGCCCAATATCTGAAGACAAAAAGTTGACATAGGAGCTGTAAAACTTCATGTGACCTCTGACTCTCAAACTGAGGAATTTACAAGTTAATTGGAATTCTACAGTTTGCAAATATAGTCGCAAATGGGGGGTAAGATATAAAACTTTATGGAAGCCTGACATTTAGTAAACCAATTTTGGAAAGGAAAGAAAAGACTTTATGCTTTGCATTTCCTCCCCTTTCAGACTGCCATAAGGCGAGTTTTATTGATACTGTTGGATAGCTCTCATTCCATAAGACTTTTCTTGTTATGTCTTTTGTGGCACCTGGCAGATTGATTTTAATTGGATTGTGAAACTGTTAATTAACGTACTTCTGAGAACAAACTACAAGGAACATGTACATTACTCACACCAAACGAACACCACACTGTAAATCCACTGCAAGGTTTGTGACGGCAAAATCAAATTCATCGAGAGGGGTCTGAACATGGCTGACAGGTAATCCCAGATAACCAAGGTGGCGTGACAGATCTCCTTCTCCACTCAGAAAATCACGAGAAAATGCCAGCAAAAGGTCTTTACTTGTCTGTGGAGACACAACAGCTCAGTACACTAGGTACAAGGCTTGGAAGTTCAATATTTGAATAATTGTTAAAGTGGACCTGTCATTCAAAGTCACACTGCATAAGGCTCAACTGGGCACATGTCAGCTGAAGCAGATACATGCCCAATTATTTTGAGCTTAGTTGGAGTTTATTTTGAGCTTCCAAAAACGATATAAACAAATCTAGAATGCCCTAGAACAGTATAGGTATAAAAAAAAAAAAAAAAAAAAAAAAAAAAAAAAAACACACAATGTTCCAAAATGAACTAGGACAATTTAGTTGGGCAAGATCTCCTACAGCACTACTTCAAATTAACTTGATTATGGGGTTGTGAGATTATGTCTTTGTGCAACGGCACTCAGTCATTGATCAGGCCCATAACCATGATTTATTTTTAATAATTCTATAAATAAAAAGGGAAAATACCTACCTTAAATTCAGCATCCTTACAAAATAAGCAGGGATCATGATCAATAAGTCTTGACTGTTTAGCATAATCAAGAAAAAAAACTAGGAGCAGCAGTTTCTTTAGTGTAAACTTGGATAAAGCCTCTTCATGACCTAAAAACAGATATGTAAAAACTAGTTAACACAACAACATATACATACACTAAAATATATTATAATACACACACACACAGAAATACCCTAAATGTTTTACGACTTATACCACAGTAAAACCTAGCTCTTAAAGAGATGAAACCGCCACCCCACAATACAAAGACTCACCATCACGATACAAGTGTGGTACTGAAGGATGTCTGTACTCTGCAGCAATATCTGGATTCCAGAGGAGACGATTCAAGATGAATAGAGCAAGGCCAGTGACATCGTTATTGTCCTCCAATGAAATTAGCTCTCCAAATATAGTCTGCCAATCACAAACTTACACTTACTAATAAGGCTAAATTACACCAACGTGGTTCTATAAAGTGCAAAGCAGAAACCTGTAACATTTGACTTCATATTAAAAGTTATTACCTCCAGTCCTACACGAAGCCACAATGGATTATATGACAGTAGCCAGCATAAGATCTTCTGACGTTCACCTGGAAAATTGATCCGAGGAAAAAAAAAAAAAAAAAAAAAACCCACCACACAACATTTTAGAGGTTCCATAGTGAATTTAATATTTATGAAAATTTTAGAAAGCAATTCATAAGCCTAGTATTGAAGGGCAACTTGGACGAGCATAAAAGCAAGGCAATAAACTTTGCTATCATTAAATGAAACCTGCAATTAAAAGTACAAAAGCTTGTTAAATGCCTGCCTGTCCCACTGCATCATTCTACCCACTTCCTGTGATTCCTGGGCATCAAGGACCAGCCCCTGTGGGCATATCATCAGGCTTCCCTAGACATTCAGAAGAATTTTTAAGAGAGTAGATATCTATCTATCTATCTATATCCACCACCTCTGGCTCAGGTCTTCTGCTCACCACTATCACTTGGTAATACTGAAGTCCAGCTTCTGCATTTAAAAGTGATAGCTTATCTCCCAGTAGCTCCCACAGGTCAGATCTCACCGAGCGCTGGACAGGGACAAGGGAGATACGAAACAGGTGCCCAGGGTTCAGCGCAGTCATGGGCAGGAGATGGTGCGTGGTAGGCTGCACCCTCTTTGGTCTCCATTTTTACCCTAGTGACCAGTTGTTGATGCTCCTACTGCATGATCTCCCTTGCACGTGATTGTAGTATAGTATGCTGGGAGGTACTGCAGCCGGATAGGTGTTTTAACAGCTTAATATTGCAACAAAGGTAAGATATATGACAGATGGTGGAGCTTTTAAAGGAGGGGGAAGAAGATGAGGGCAGTGGAGGGCACCCTCTCCGAGAAAAAAGGCTATATATATATATATATATAGCCTTTTTTCTCAGAGAGGGTGCCCTCCACTGCCCTCATCTTCTTCCCCCTCCTTTAAAAGCTCCACCATCTGTCATATATCTTACCTTTGTTGCAATATTAAGCTGTTAAAACACCTATCCGGCTGCAGTACCTCCCAGCATACTATACTACAATCACGTGCAAGGGAGATCATGCAGCAGGAGCATCAACAACTGGTCACTAGGGTAAAAATGGAGACCAAAGAGGGTGCAGCCTACCACGCACCATCTCCTGCCCATGACTGCGCTGAACCCTGGGCACCTGTTTCGTATCTCCCTTGTCCCTGTCCAGCACTCGGTGAGATCTGACCTGTGGGAGCTACTGGGAGATAAGCTATCACTTTTAAATGCAGAAGCTGGACTTCAGTATTACCAAGTGATAGTGGTGAGCAGAAGACCTGAGCCAGAGGTGGTGGATATAGATAGATAGATAGATAGATAGATAGATAGATAGATATACACACACACACACACACACACACATATTCTACAACTGTATTTCTGCTGAAATTGTACAAACTAAAATATATTATTAAAATATTTTAACAGAAATACAATTGTAGATATTCACTTCCAGTACTCCAAAAGTCCGATATAGTATTCTTTCTCTGCTGTCCTGTATGGTTGTAATGTGATTCCCCTCAAAAAAAAGGGTAGGATTTGTTTGAAATCCTCATCTTTAAAAAGAAGTCCAGCCCAAGCTCATTTTTTAATGGGCTTCTCCTATGGGTCACGGGAGTGCAATTTGTTTTGCACGCCTGTGACCCGTTTTCAGCAGAGATCGGTCTGAAGAAGGCTCTGTGCTGACATCACAGGAATCAGTCCAGGCACCGTGTCATCACAATAATGGAAGTCGGGATCCGCCAGGTGCCTAGACTGACATCCGTCCCAGCCTCATCGAGCCGCTGAGAGCCTGAGACAGCCGCTCCCCACCCCTCCACAGCTCAGCGCTCCAGGGAGCGTGGAGGAGCAGAGTGGAGAGATTGACAGTCAGCTCCATAGAGTGGGGCTTGGGAGCGATCTCTAGAGAATAAAAGAAATTTACAAACAAGAGGGGAAAAAAAAGAGGGTTAAAAGAACTGATTTTAATCTTGAACTATTACAGCTTCCATGTTAAGAGGTCTTATTTAATAACTATGAATTACCATTATACACAACATTTTCACTTGAGAGTTTATTGATGAAATGTTTGACCTTACCAACATCTTTCCAGAGATGTCTGTCTTTCCTTACAAGAAGACGCCGTGCTTCAATCTCTACTTCCAATCGCCGAATAGCTTTTACCACAGGGTCGGAGGTAAAGAGGCGGCAGGCTGATCTCCTCAGTCTGTTCAACCTGCATCGGGCTGTGTATGCCTTCATAGAAACTTCTTCCTTAGTTGGAGCCTTTGGTACACTCACTTTGTGAGCGCTTTCAGCTCCAAGGATTAGAGCAGCTGCATTTACTATGAAAAAAAAAAAAAAAAAAAAAAAAAAAAATGGATTACAGTACTAACCAATACAATAAAAAGCTGCCATATGAACTCACTGTCCTAGACTGATTTAGTTGTTCTGGCGTCCTCCAGAGTCTAGTTATATACCTTCCTGAAAAACCTTCCAAGGGTACCTCATGTGTATCTTTTTATTCGCATTCCAACACTTTCTAGTGTTACTAGTCAGTGTCCAAGAAGTACAGTTTCCTCTCCAAAACGACATACAACACAACATTGCCAGGTGTGCTGGTTGATTCACTGCTTCCCCCAGGCATGCTTACACATAATACTGTCCTGTACGTTGATCCTTAATCTACCACACGCCACCTTCGGGGAAACTCTTAGATAAAATGATCATGAACACAGTATCTTGCCAGTTATAA
Source organism: Aquarana catesbeiana (assembly GCF_042186555.1). NCBI lineage: Eukaryota > Metazoa > Chordata > Amphibia > Anura > Ranidae > Aquarana > Aquarana catesbeiana. Next base: position 200,499,324 of record NC_133330.1, on the reverse strand, counting down.
CAACTATAACTATAAAATAACAAACATGTTATACTCACCTGCTCTGTGCAGTGGTTTTGCACAGGGCGGCCCCGGTCCTCCTCTTCTAGGGTCCGCCCAGCGGTGATCCTGGCTCCTCCTCTTCTTCGTGTGTCCCAATCGCAAGCTGCTTGCTATGGAGGCACACAGTGTCTGCGCGCTCCTGAGCGGTGCGTCTATAGATTTACACAGCGAGACTTAGCCCCTCCCTCAATTCCTTCTCACCGCATTTGATTGACAGCAGAAGCCACTGGCTGCTCAAGTGCTGTGTGAAGAGAAAGAGGGAAGAATAGATGCATCAGTGCAGAGCTGAAGCTTACCTTAATGCAAGGAATGCATTAGGGTAAAAAACCTCTCTCTTCATTTTAGTATCACTTTCATTTCAACTAAAAATGAAGGAAAAACTTTATCAAAAATACCCCCCCAATCTGGATAAGATGGGAGAGGGTTACAAAACGCTTGAGTTTCTGTCATATGTTACCCCACAGAATTTCTATTTTTCTTTTCCGTCATCCGTCACATGGGTGACCAATGGGTACACAGACATGATTTCAAGAATCATACAAGTAGTCCAACCCTTCCCCACATTGTCTATTGTAAAACTGACCTTTCATGGTATCGGTTTTCACAGCAAAGTCATCTGGAGTGAGGATAAAGTTTAGCCACCAGGTAAAGCCTCGTTCTTGCTTTGCCATCCAGCGTTCATCATAAAACATATTTTTGGCAGCAAATGGCATTGGATGCCGAGGAATGACTGTAATGAAGAAACAAATTATAACTACTGGGCTGAAGATCTAACTAGCTTACATTACACTGTTTAGTGGTCGTTTACAGATGTGCAAAGTTACTTACCTCATAAAGAGACATTTACTAGCAACACTGTAAAACTGCGCAAATGCCAAACTTTTACACATTATGGGGATAAAAAGACCCCATTTCTGCTATAAACCAAACAAACACACACACACAGTACACTCTAGAGACAGTCTCTTTGATGTTTATTTCCAGTATGAGATTAAAGTTTAAACTTTCTGATGTACGGTATATACCTGTTTTAGCAGACTTCATGAAAGTCAGCTTTGACTGTGGAACAGCAACAACTCTCTTGGAATGTTTAAAGACGACAGCAGAATGTAACTGTGTCAACCTTGTCGTATCTGGAACATATTCAATTAAAAAGGAAATAAAAATTAGGCTTGATCATACAATTTTAAAATAAACTTATAGTAACGAATAAATAAACTAACAATGGAGGCTGTGATTACTGAAAGCTGAACTCAAGAAATGATCTGTATTGAATACTTTCATTGGTCTAGCTTGGCCAGACATAAGTATACATATTTAATACCCAATAGGCTACTGGGAAAGCTGTAAATCGCTGTATAGTCAGCAAAATTATAGTAATAGCTGCGATCTTACAGGTCTTGCTCGGATTCAATGTCAGTAGCTTTCCCTCTGTACACTGTTGATCACATGGCATCTCCTCATTTGGCACTTTTTATTTTTCCCCAGCGAGTACAAAGTGTTCTTTGATTTGAATAGGTGGAGGTTGTGAAGTCACCTACCCTTTTGCCCACCTAGTCCAAATGTGACTACTACAATGATTTTTAGCTTCTCCAACAGCCAATTAGGTATGAGATATGCATACTTACATTGTGCCAAGCTGGACCAATTCAAGTATTCAATATAGATCAGTCACCACCAATAAGAAGAGAGCAGGGGGTGGGCCAGAGCCGCAGCTCTAAGTGTCTTATGGATGCATAGAGTGGGGCTCAGGAGCGAGGATGCATCAGTGCCACCATAGCAAGTGTCTTGTCATTGGGGGCACTGGTCAATGGGGGGAGAGGGAAGAGCCAGAAGCACTAGCGGGGCACCCAAGAAGAGGAGGGAGGATCAGGGATGCTCTGTGTAACATCACTGCACAGAGCAGGTATGTATGACTTTTTTTTTTTTTAACAAAAAAGGTATATTTTAATAATAATAACAACAAACACACATCCTTTAAGATCACTTTAAAGCATCAATTTAAAATGGATACAGTGATCACCTACAGATTGATGCAATTCAATAACTTGGAGTAGAACAAATGTTTTTAAGGTCTCTGTGTTTGTAAAGATCTTGAAACAAAAAACCTATGGGCAGAGATGGACATTTAAGTATTTACATACAGTCATGTGAAGAAATGTACCCTATGGAAACACTTGATTTTTTTTTTAACACAACTGAACAGGCAAACATTAGATCTTTGTCCAAACATGTGCACACAGATAAGTATTATTCTTGAGCAAATGACACATAACATTGACATAATGGGGATTATTTACTAAAGGCAAATCCACTTTGCACTAAAAATGCACTTGAAATGTGCAGTCGCTGTAGATCTGAGGAGGACATGCGAGGAAAATAAAAATCACCATTTTTGCTTGTACATGATTAGATGATAGAAATCAGCAGAGCTTCCCCTCATTTCAGATCTTCCCCTCAGATCTACAGTGAGCGCACTTTCAAGTGCACTTGTAGTGCCAAGTGGATTTGCCTTTAGTAAATAAACCCCAGTGTATTCATTCTCATGATCCAAAATTACCAAAAATGCAGATAGGGCATATGGAAAAGATAAGTATAGTACATCTGTTCAAATCCATGAAATTAGAATCCAGTGATTCAGATTAGTTGCCAATGATCAGAAATGCCTTAGGGCAATATGCAGGTAGATCCAATCTTTTTTAAAAGAGAAGTGTGAGCCCCCCCCCATTATACTTACCTAGGGGGATGCAGCATCGGTCCGATGCTGCAAACGTCCCCCACCGTCTCTACACTGAGTGCTGAATGATCGAACACCGCCGATGGCTCGGTTCTCGCAGATCCCCGAGCAGAGAGCTGCTGACTGTCAATCAGCAGCTCTCCTTACTGCAAACAATTGGGGTCAAAGTACATGCATCTACTGTTCCACCTGCATGAAGAAAGCCTTTACTGTCCAAAACACACTGTATTAGAGCAAGAATCTTTGAAACATTAGAGCAGTTTGCCATTGGACAGACATTCTGGAATAACATGCTGAGGACTGATCAAAGATAAGAGTTGCAGGCAGCAAACATGTCTACTGTTATGAGCAAACTAGAGCTGTGCAATTAATCGTTAAGAATCAAGATCGCGATTCTTTTCCCCCTCGTGATCTTAACAAAGCATTTTCCCAATTCTATGCAGAGTTCTCTGCTCAAGCCGACAGCTGTCAAAAAAAAAAAAAAAAAAAAAAACCACACAACACAACCCAGGTAGTCTGCCAAGTTTCACAACATTCCTCAGCTGCTGAGCCAACTATAAACATTGGGGGTTATTTACTTAAAGAAATCCACTTTGCACTGAAAGTGCACTTGGAAGTGCAGTTGCTGTAGATCCGAGGGGGACATGCAAGGAAAATAAAAAATAGCATTTTAGCTTGCACATGATTGGATGATAAAATCAGCAGAGCTTCCACTTATTTCAGATCTACCCCTTAGATTTAGAGCGACTGCACTTCCAAGTGCACTTGCAGCGCAAAGTGGATTTGCCTTTCGTAAATAACCCCCATAGCATTTTGTTCTTGAGATCAAAAGGAATGAACTTCGGTCTGTAAATGAGGGAAGTTTAACCACTTAAAGACCAAACCTTTTTCTGACACTCCAGGTGTTTTGGAACTACATTTCCCATTATGCTCATGCACTCTGCAGTGTAGTTGAGCATCATGGGAAATGTAGTTCCAAAACATCCGGGGTACCAAGGTTTGCCATCAATGCCCTAGAGAATAAAATGGTGGTTGTTGCAATATTTTATGTCACACTGTGTAATGTGAAAGATGTTACACCGCAAGAATCGTGATCTTTATTCTAAGCAAAAAAAAAAAAAAAAAAATTGTGATTCTCATTTTCCCCCCAGAATCGTGCAGCTGTACTGCAAATCTAAGACAGATTTTCTGAAGAACCTCATAACAACCATGAAGCACCACCCCCTTCCTTTAGAATGTAAGCTCTACGAGCAGGGCCCTCCTGTCCCTTCTGTATTGAATTGTATTGTAATTGTGCTGTCCCCCCCCCTCTTCATTGTAAAGCGCTGCGTAAACTGTTGGTGCTACATAAATCGTGAATAATAATAATGATGAAGCATGGTGGTGTAAAGGTTTTAGTTTGGGATTGCTTTGCTGCGCCAGTTCACAGTCATTGTGTCCGCTACAGATTCTGAATCATATCAAAGCGTATTCTGATGATAATGTGAGACCATATATTCAAATGCTGGACGGGAGTCTTTTAACTCTCTGTAAAGAGCTGCGGCTCTTTAATCATGTGATCGGCTGTGTCCAATCACAGCCGGTCACATGTAAACACGGAGATGCCGGTAATTGGCGCTCCTCACCTCACACTGACAGTGTGAGGAGAGGAGAGCCGATCAGCAGCATCTCCTCACAGAGGACATCTAGGTATGTAAACAGAGCACTGAACATCAATGCCCTGATTACAATTAAGTGCCCACCAGTGCCAGCAATATGTGCCCACAAGTGCCAGAAATCAGTGCCCACAAGTGCCAGAAATCAGTGCCCATTAGTGATGCCAGTCAGTGCTGGCCATCACTGCTGCCCACCAGTGCCGCCTATTAATGCCCATAAGTGCGGCATAGTAGTGCCTCATCAGCGCAGGAGAAAAATTACTTATTTACAAAAATTTACTGACAGAAACTAAGAAAAACATTTTTTTTTTTTTTACCCCGAAATTTTTTGGTCTTTTTAGGAAAAAATAAAAAACCCAGAAGTGATTAAATACCACCAAAAGAAACCTCCTTGGCAGGAAGGGGGTGCAAGTGCCCTGAATTAAGGTGGTTAGAGCACTCTTCAGCTCCTGTTTGGAAACGTTCTACACAAATACTAATGGGGTGCCGATTGTCACTTTAAAACAAGCTGCTAGCAGGCGTTCAACAAGGTTCAAGTAGTGCTGAAGCTTGCTAGTAGCTTAAAGTGGTAGTAAAGGCCTTTTGATGATTTATGCTGGTATACCAGCCTATAATAAAGCTTACCTATAGGTACAGTAAAAATCTCCTAAACGTGCACTGTTTAGGAGAGATTTACTTTAGCAGCGCTAAAGTAATGTCACAAGCGCATGTGCACTGTGCTCTCAATGGACGGCGTGCCTTCCGTAGAGAGCCGTACCTGTTACGTCACTGCGGCATGGCCAGTCAAACAGCCGCAGTCCATGAACCCGGAAGGAAAACTGGGTGAAGATAGAACCCCCAGGGGAGCCATGACAGCGCTGTGCTGGAGGGCTTTGTTTTCAGGTAAATCTTTCATTTTTCTTTTTTGCCGTTTACTACTGCTTTAAAGTGACAGTCGGCACTCCTATTAGGATCTGCGTATAAAATTTACAAACTGGAGCTGAAAGGTGCTTCAAAAGCTTCAGCAAAGCTTACTGAAAGCCCTGCAAATGCTTTGTAAAAGCTTGCTGTTCACACTGCTCTTATACAAGGTGACACTTGGGTGAAAAAGGCCTCAGTAGGTCATTGTGCTTCCATATTTGCATCAGGGGCAGAGACCAACATTGTGCAAAACAATGCGACTCCTCCCAGTCCGGTCTACTCCCTCATCATTTAAATGGCTGCAGCATTTAGTAAAACAAGTAAAAAGTACAGGTCTTGTCTAAAGCTTAACTTTTTATCAATAAAAATCTTCAAAATGAAAGTTACCTATTTGCCGAGATTTTACCAAGGTAGATTTCCCTTTGCTTTCAGGCTTTGTTTTATGGATTTTCCAAGGAGTCAGTGTTGAAAAAGCTATATATAAAAAAAACACAACACTAAGACAAAATGACTAGTACACAAAAGGAGACAATCAAGTGAAAAATACCGCTATCAGGGCGACATATGATAATCTGACCGTACACCGCTTTCTAGAGTCGAACATGACAGTTCATGCGAAAATATCTGAAGGGATAAGCACAATTTTTTTTCTTGTACAATACCAGAACATATGATTTTCGTGTGACCAAGACCACGCATGCTCGGGAAAGAAAGAACATATTACAATATGATACATTACATCACTTCTAAAGTTTTAGTCATGCAAGAATTTTCATAACCTCTTGGTTTTTGATATGAGGCTAGCATTCAAAAAACTAAATAAATAAAAAAACAAAACAAACAAACAAAAAAAACAAAAACAAAAAAACAGGATGATCATTTGTCCGAAATGCTTATCGTGTGTACTAGGCATGACATGGAGTAGTTGCTGAAATTCAGTGAACCTACCACCTTGGTTACCAAATTCCAGGCGTTAATTAAATTAAAATACATGTGTGAAAAGCTATATTTTCAGCTGTATACTTCAAGCCCAAATTTGGGCTCTCTCCCCCCATCCTCCCCAATGCCTTTTCTAGATGTCTTCAGGTAGGTCATGCAAAGCACTGGCAAATCTTCAGATCACCTTCAGAGGCGAGTGGCCCTTGACAACATGGAGTGTAGCACTGACATGATGATGATGATCTCTGTGCTGTTCTCTGTCTCATTACACTGAGTGTAGGGTGTTGCAGTAAAACCCTGCACTCACAGCAAGCCCTCAACTCTTCTCTGTTAAATCATGCCGGGCTTGGAAGACTGAGGACACCCGTTTGTTTTATTTTTCTATGATCTCCCAGCAGTACTCAAAACAAACTGGAGTTGATCTTTAAAAAGGGAACTTGCAAGGGAAAACAAAATGATGAGAGGGGTCATTACTGACTTAAAAGCACAAACCGAACCCTCTGGAAGCGCTGTATAAACTGTATGTAGCATCAGCAACTGCATGTCAGCGCTGTGTTCCAGAAGTGGTACAGGGACTTCCCGTTCTGTTCTTGGAATAAAAATGAGTGACTGAGTGTTGCTCAGCCATTCAGAGGGGGCTTTGTATTTTATACATTTATACAAGACTTCCTCTAATTGTCTGGAGGTGGAGATTGTGATGTCATCCGCCCACCTCTCCACCCCAGCCAACCGGAGGAAGGCTTGCGCTCATTCATTAAATACAAAGCTTCCTGAGAGTGGCTGAGCAGCACTCAGCCAGACTCAATTGTTTTCCTGGAACAGGATAGGAAGTCCCCTTACAGCTGTGAGAACACATCGCTGTATACTGTATGTAGCTTATACTGCATACAGTTTATATAGGGCTCCCAGTGGGCACATCTGTCAGTGAACAAAATAGTTTGCATGAGCCAGCTTGGTCCAAAAGTTATAGTAGATGATAGGCTTTAAAGTGTAGATCAGTGATTGCTCAGCATTGGATACAAGTCAGCTTGACCAGTCATAATTAAATACATCTAGTGCTAAAACCAAGAACTTACCTGTCCTGGAGTCACAATCCCCATAGCTTTCAGTGAATTCTTCTGGAGCTTTCCAGATGCATTAAACTGGTATATTTTGTAAAGCACGCAGCCTTCTTTTCCTTTCAGCACACAGCCAGTTTATAAATTAAAATTGAGAGCTATAATGACTATGGGGTCAATTCACTAAGATAAATATCGCATTCATTTTTCAGTTAAAAGATGTATTTTTTCATCGGTTTTATAATAATTAACTAGGTGGATAAAGCATCAGTCCCCAGGTGCCTCTGCACTGAGAACCAAGCGATCGAACACCTCCCATGGCTCGGTTCTCACAGCTCCCCGAGCAGAGAGCTGTAGACTGTCAATCAGCAGCTCTCCGCTCTGCCCCATCTCAGCGGCTCGCTGAGGCTGAGACGGCCATCAGTCCAGGCACCTGGCGGATCCAGACTTTGTCGTGGTGACTGGACTGATTCCAGTGACATCAGCAGAGAGTGGACTTCAGCCCGCTCTCTGCTAAAAACGGGTCACAGGAGTGCAAAAGGGATTGCACTCCTGTGACCCATAGGAAAAGCCCAGCCAAACAAGCTCAGGCTGGACTTCTCCTTTCAAATAACTCATGCTGTATTTGTCTCATAAATAGCGAATTCACAAAAAAAAAAAAAAAAAAAAAAAAAAAGTTATTTGCCGATTGCGTTAAATATTTATGTGTTGCGATATTTATCATTTAAATTTAGATTTTTTGGCGCAATTTTTTTTTTCCCCAAGTCCAGAACTGCACAAGAGGGGGATCATTTTGTAAATACTGTATTTATTGGCGTATAACACTCACCTTTTCACCATGAAAATCGGGTGCAAATAACGTGTGCGTGTTATACGCCAATACTTCAATTTCAGCTGCCTCAGAGGCAACGGGGGGAGGGGGGGGGGGGCGGGACGAGTGCCGACAGATTACATACAGTGAGAATCTCCTGTTTACTTGGCGGCCTCTGTAATAGGAAGTCAATAAATGGCAATGGCGAGGCTGCTGCATTGATGGCAATGGTGAGGCTTCTGCATTGATGGCAATGGTGAGGCTTCTGCATTGATGGCAATGGTGAGGCTGCTGCATTGATGGCAATGGTGAGGCTGCTGCATTGATGTGGACTAATAAGGCTGCATTGATGGCACTTGTGAGGCTGCAGGTGGGCATTAATCAGGCTGCATTGATGGCAATGGTGAGGCTGCAGATGGGCACTGACCCTTATTTTGCTTCAAAGTTCCTTATTTAAAATTTAAGTTTTTTCCTGAAACTTCCCTCTTAAAATGAATGTGCGTGTTATACGCCTGTGCGTGTTATATGCCGATAAATACGGTAAATGCACACAGAAATATTATGAATGTGTGAAAACATTCTAGTGTACTTTAGTTCACAGAGCCATCTCCTTATGGTGAAATGTTACAATTTATGTACACTGACATTCCTGAGCTCAGAGAAGAAAATTTCCACGCTGATCCATTGTGTACTTTTAAATAAGGCCCCTTTCACACTGGGGCGGTGGGGGCGTCGGCGGTACAACAGCGCTATTTTTTTTTTCACTTTGAAGAGGAGGTCGGCGATGGGCGTGTGACGTCCACACGGGGGAGGAGCCTAGCGTCAGCTCTGGCGGAGGTGCAACCCGTGTTACCTATGTTTCAACTAGCAGCATGAACTCTGGACTGTGTTTCTGTGATTAAAAGAGTGGGGCTGCCTGACGGGAGAGAGGAAAGCAGGAAGATATATGTCTTTTTCAATACGGGTGTTTACAGACATTTTTTTTTTCCCAGGGCAGTAAAGAGTTGGCCAAAATCAAGCTTTCCACATATCTCTTCTCCCCTTGACATTATGCTGTGAATGAAGCTACACAGAGCTATACTTGCTGGAAGGGGAAAGGGGGAGAGGGGGGAAGGTAGGAGGAGGAGGAGGGAGGAAGAAAAAAGGGAAAAGGAAAATAAA